>NC_081561.1:48418960-48654942 GCF_022355385.1 Mustela nigripes | reverse complement strand
CCTTTTCAATAAATGGTGCTGGGAAAATTGGACAGCCACATGCAGAAACCTTTCCTTTTATTCTGGTTGAGAAAGACTCTTGGGCTTTTAACTGGAATTAAAACATTATTGAAAAGTCATCTGTCTCAAATCTCGGCTGTGGTGCAAAAAGCTCTTCATGTTAAATGAACTAGTTACACGAGGAGATTTTCTAAATTGCTGTTAAAAAGTCCTCATTGTAGCCTATTCTAAAATTTCTCAAGGTAAATAGATGTATGTTGTTGAAATGTTTCTTTTCTGAGCTATAAGTCTATTTTGTTATGATACAATAGGTATATACAATATACCTATTATAAAGTTGGAGAAACTGGTAAATTATTAGTTATACAACTGAAACCTACAGGAAGGACTACAGTTTGCTTCACAATAACCACACAAGAAACTACTGCTCCCTTGACTAGAATGTAAGCTTCTGAGAATAAAGCAACATAAAGAGGCAGAGGGGAAAAAGTCCCTATGCTCATAACTTTTCAGCTCACAAGCTTTCTCCCTATAGAAATGCACTTTTATAAACCCTCTGTTTTGGTTCTGAATCAAGCGTAGACTATGCAGTCCCAATTGTACGCTAAAAAGTAATGGAACCAACATGACCCAGGCATGCAAATAACTTTTTGCAAATAAGGCCTAAAAACAGCATTAACTGAAAATGTACAATATGCCAGAAATAGGATCCCCTTTCAAGAATTAACCCACAGGGTACTCAGTAATAAGTTAACCCTCTTCATGGAAAACCACATTTTTATCCACTCAAAGTATCAGAAATCAGTTATTGTACTTTGGGAAGTGCCTGAGTTACTCAGGGCGGCCACCTTTAAGCAAAAACAGCTACATTCTCTTTTCTCACTCCTTGCCATGCGAAGGAAGAAGAGGGGGAAAAAAAACCCAAAAAAACCCCCCTACATGTTATTGCATCTAATATTACATGTTAAAGCCTTGTAAAGATTCAAGTTTTTATTTTTTTATTATGGGAGACCAGGCCACAAATTATCATAGATGCACAACAGGACTCATTCATTTTACTTTAATATTTTCTAACTAACGGAGCATGAAGGACTCACACAGATATTCTTTCCAAAGCAATAAAATGCAAATTATTTTCTCTGAGCTATCATCTTAAAGTTTGATTTATACCAAAAGGAAACAAATCCTACTGCATGGGTAGCAGCCAATTGAGAAAGCTGCACCAGTTAAACATTTCAAAATTTTTGGAAACATCATCTGCCAAGACTTTGGACTTCTGTATATCATGTGCTTACACAGACTAGGTTATAAAAATCACAAGCAGGGTTTCCATTGACCTTTGCCCTGTCTTCTTAACTTCAAAGAGTTTTGTGACTTGTGTTTGAAGATAGACATAAGCAGGCTTCTAGTAGAGATATTCCTGTTTCTAGTCACCAGCGAAGACCACCACATGCAAGAAGGTGGGCATGTTTAACAATGAGAAGCCTTTAAATTTACTAATCACTTACCAGAGTGCATCTTAAGTAACACAATATTCCCTAGCTGCAAACAGGAAGGTTTCATTTCAGTCAACACTGAAGATATCTTCAAGTGTCTCAGAAGATAATGTGAATAAATGCTACTATCATAGTAAAGAATGAACATCACTAATACTAAACAAAACTAAAATTTACTGAGCATTTACTATGTACCAGGCTTTGCTTTTACCTTGTACAATCCTCAGTAATTCATGAGCCTGGAACCCAAATCATCACCCTCCTGTTATGGACAAGAAGCCTGAACATAGAGAAGCCAAGTACTTGTCTAAAGCTACTCAGCTTTTAAGTGATAAGAAAGGATACAGAGAAGGCTTTTTTACTTCAGAGTTTGCATTCTTTTTTTTTTTTTTTTTAAGATTTTATCCATTTGACAGAGATCACAAGTAGGCAGAGAGGCAGGCAGAGAGAGAGAGAGGCAGAGAGAGAGAGGAAGGGAAGTAGGCTCTCTGCTGAGCAGAGAGCCCAATATGGGGCTCGATCCCAGGACCCTGAGATCATGACCTGAGCTGAAGGCAGAGGCTTAACCCACTGAGCCACCCAGGCGCCCTCAGAGTTTGCATTCTTAACATGCATCCCAGGTTAACACATAAATACTTCAGAGGGCAAGAATTCAGTTTGTATTTTGTTCTTATAGCTTGTTGGTATGTTTGTAGCACAGAATCCTAAAAAGAAAATATATATGGTATTATGAATTCTAAGGCAAGTACAGACACCAGTGTCTGTATATTTTCCTTATCCACCTTTGTTCACTGCCATAGTAAAAATACATAAAAATAGGAGTTGATTTCATTACACCTTTTAGGTATATAAAACAAATTAGTACTTTTACTAGCACAATTCATTATATATTATTAGTAAATAAAGCAAGACCAATATTTCTTTTGTCTTCTACAAATTTCTCTAAATACAATGAACATAGTCACATTTTCTGGTTGCCCAGCACCCTTTAAACATCCTAGTCATGCTTGGGGTGGGGAGGTGGTTTCCCTCAATAAGTTACTACCCATACAACTCACTTCTCCGGCTTTTCAGTGTTAAAAACACAGGCATGTGGGGGCGCCTGGGTAGCTCAGTGGGTTAAGCTGCTGCCTTCGGCTCAAGTCTTGATCTCAGGGTCCTGGAATCAAGTCCCGTGTCGGGCTCTCTGCTCAGCAGGGAGCCTGCTTCCCTTCCTCTCTCTCTGTGCCTGCCTCTCTGCCTACTTGTGATCTCTCTCTCTGTCAAATAAATAAATAAATAAATAAATCTTTAAAAAAAAAAAAACAGGCATGTGGTTTTATTTGCATAAATTAGATTCACCTGTGCAAGACAGCTTTCAAGGTGAGTAATGTACAAGAAAGCATTGGGTGCCATGATGAATACCGGTTAGTTTGAGCTCCAGTTTGGAGACTCCCTCCTGACAGTGGTAGCAATTATGGAAAATGTGAGTTTCCGGGTAAGTATTAACTCTTGTGGTTATGGCAGCTTTTCCCTGGTGAAGAAGGTTCTAGGACAGGATTAGCAGCACTATCCCCGAAGCATGGCCTCTATCCTGATTCAATATTCTCAATAATTCTGTAGCTTATCCAATAATTTTTAAGAACAAAACCAAAAAAACCTGTTTTTCTTCTTTATCAGCCCAAGTCAGCGTCTATTGCATATATTTAAAAACTCCAAATTTAAGATCCAAATTCTGGGTCTGGGTAAAGTGGGAGTAAGCATAGACAGACCACTCTGTCTTTATCACTGGCCAAAACTAGAAAATCTGGACGAACCGCATGTGCCATAGTTTGAGGATTCTGAAAAGTAGAGAGCAACATGTGGGTAGAGGAAATGCATGAAAATTCAAAGCATCACCAAACCTGTGGTGAATTACAATTGTTTTCCTTCTCTTTTGAACCAAGCGGGGGGGGGGGGGGGGGGACCCTCCTAGACTCCTGACCTACAAACTTCAAGGTAACAAATGGAGGCTGATTTAAGCTACTAAGTTTGCGGTACTTTGTTGTGCAGCAATACAAAACCCCTACAAACACATAACAAAAGAGCTTTGGCATAAAGCAAAAATGGACAGAACTGGAAGGAGAATTGGAAACTTTAATCTGTAGTTAGTTGAAAGCTGAAAACTTCAACACTCCTCTCTCAGTGATAGATAAAGCTAGTAGACAGAAAACCAACGAAGATATCCGAGAACTTGACCTAGACATTTTTCACTTATTTATATTTAAATGGGGGAGCCTTTCATCCCCAGCCTTGGAGGAAGAACTATATGGAGTTAGGTAGCCAGAGAACAAACAATAAACAGAGCATGAGTGAAAACTAAACTTTTGTTACATAAGAAGTTGAGACCTCGGATTGTTGCTACAGTGATAGCTGCAGCAATAACTAACTTCTTCTGGGCAATACAATCTATCAACAGGGTGTGTACATGTAGATACACATATATATGTAATATGCACTACATATATATATATATATACACACACACACATACATATATATACACACACACATACATAAATATGTTACAAACAATCACATAATAAAATCCCACATGAATGCTATATAAATGAGAATGCTTTCAACGTAGGATATGGAATGATCTCTAAGATACAGTGTTTGTTGAAAAAGATATGGTGGAGAAAAAAGTGAAATATGTGGATTTTGTGTGGCTGAGTACTTGTGTGGACATACGCTCTTGATTAGCTCAGGAGGTTTCAAAAACTGATAATCCTGACTGACTACTTTGGGAGACAGAACTGGGTGCCAGAGAGTTGAGTTGAGAGGGAGATTTTCAGTGTATGTTTTGAATTTCAAACCTTAAGGATGTATTATCTTTTCAAATATCAATAATTAATCTTAAATTTAAAAAATCTATATGATCTCAGTCATGTTTAAATATGCTTATAGAAAAGAGTAAAGAGAAATAAGCTAACATACTACTTTTTAAGTGTTCTGATACCCTAAAATTTAGACTCCATAGTTTGGTCTTTCATGTTTTTTAGAATAAATATAAATTAATTTTATGTATTTGCTTTATTAAATAAAACTTATTTGTTTTATTCAGATTTTTAAAAAAGATTTCATTTATTTAGTTGACAGAGAAAGAACACAAAGGGAGAGTGTGAGGGGGAAGCAGACTCCTTTCTGAGCAGAGAGCCCGAAGCAGGGCTCCATCCCAGGACCATCAGACTGACCTGAGCCCAAGGCAGATGTTTAACTGACTGAGCCTCCCAGCCACCCCTTATGTTCAAATTCTTACCCTAAAGAATAAATTTTAGTGCCTTGTCTTGGCATTCCAGATTCCCCATCATTTATACTTAATCTACCTTGCTGACCTACACTACCACCCCCTTCATCAGTTTATTTAACCAAATCGAAAAACTTTCTTTCCTTGAACACATTTTGCATTTTACTGTCAAAGGGCTCAAATAGACTGCTCCTCACAAAAAAAAACCTGTTTCATTCAGAGTTCAAGGGTTTATGATTTAAAAAAAGAACAACAAAACCAAGTTGAGATGTAGACACTTCACAATTAACTTCTACCTAAGTGTCTTCTTATTGAACATTGGCCTTGAATATGAGGAATACTATTGAAACATATGAATACCTCACTAAAACTGCTATCATATGTAACTGTATAGTACTACAACTGTCTGTAAAACCTCCTTATAGGAGCTTATATCAATTTTCCACTTAGGGTTAATAATTAGTATCTTTGCATATTAAAAGTAAAATAATTGACTTAGCTCTAAGAGCTAGTTGATCACAAATGCATATAGCACATTAGCCTGGAACACTTCCAGGCACACTAACATGGGAATTAAAAAAAAAAATTTCTGCAGGGCTAACATTTCCAATTTTCCCAACTGGCAATCATTATTGACAACTTAGTTTATCTACTAGATGACCCCACAGGCTCTTCCTCAGAGATCTAGGAGAGAAAGGCGGTTTAGCAGGGTGGGTTTCAAGGTCCCCAGCTGATATAAATGTTAAGATGCAAAATTCCTTTAGGGAGTCACTTTCCAAATAGAAAGAAATTCTCATGCCAGAAAGACCTTAAAGTCAACTTAAAAGTTCAGAGTTTTCCAGTTTGGTTGGGTGAGGATCTGCCTCCTCACAGCTCCAATATAAATATCAAAGGAGGCAGGAAACTGGGTCCCCCGCTTAGTGGGGAACCCATCTTTATGTAACCCCAGTGTATTATTTAGAAGCAAAGTAGATATTTTGTGGAGAGATCTGTGCATCCTGCCAGCTTGTGCCTGCAAGGTTCATTGAGCCTGTATTATGTGTTTTATATGGTGATCATCGTCTCCCTATGTTCCACAATTATAAAACTTAAAGGGGAAAAAAAAGAAGGAAACAAATCCAAAATGACCCACATAAAGTTAAATCATGCAATGTGACACAAAAGTGTTCACTCGAGCCAGAAATGTTTCAAATCTTTATACAGTACAAATAAATTGCTTGTGGGAAAATAGTAACCAGCCATTAAGAGAATTAAACAAGCAAATGAACAACAACAACAAGAAGATAGGATTAGAAAGTAATCATTTTAAAATATTCCCAAGGTTAATAATATGCTACAAATTGGAGATAAGTAGTGTGTACCAGAGAACTCTGTTTTGGTGGTGATACCACTTAAGAGATGGTGAAAATAATAAAAAATATATATTTTAGAGCTAGTGATAGTATTTATTGTAAGCTTCTGTGGGTCACCCATTTTACAAAGTATATCCAATGTATCATCCTGTTTAATTCTCACAATCACCCTCTGATGATGTGGTCAGGTATTTGTTTTGTTTTGTTTTTTGGTTTCAAGTTTTTATTTAAATTCCAGTTAGTTAACATATAGTATAATATTGGTTTGAGAAGTAGAATATAGTGATTCATCAGTTACATATACTATTCAGTGCTCCTCACAGCAAGTGCCCCATCTCCCCACTCACCTCTCCCCCTGCAACCTTCCGTTTGTTCTCTTTACAAGTTTCATGGTTTGTCTCCCTCTCTTTTATGTTTTTCCCTTCCTCTATGTTCATCTGTTTTGGTTCTTAAATGCCACATATGAGTGAGATCATATGGTATTTGTCTTTCTCTGGCTGACTCGTTTCACTTAGCAGAATACCCTCTAGTTCCATCCATGTTGTTGGAAATGGCAAGATTTCATTCTTTTTGATGGCCGAGTAATGTTCCATTATATATATAGAGAGAGAGACATAGATCGTTGGCCATTTGATAGATGAAGAAACTGAAGTTTAAAAGTATTCAGAACTTTCACATGGATCAGAGAGGAAATAAATTCCAACGGTAAAACTCAAAACCCGTCCTCTTTTTTTTTTTTTTTAAGATTTTATTTATTTATTTGACAGAGAGAAATCACAAGTAGACAGAGAGGCAGGCAGAGAGAGAGAGAGGGAAGCAGGCTCCCTGCTGAGCAGAGAGCCCGATGCAGGACTCGATCCCAGGACCCTGAGATCATGACCCGAGCCAAAGGCAGTGGCTTAACCCACTGAGCCACTCAGGCGCCCCCAAAACCCGTCCTCTTAACGACTATACTGTATCTATCTATATCTATCTATTTACATCTGTAAATACAAATAGAATAAGAGTGAAATCCTGAATTTTGAGAATTTGAGAGTTAGGAAGGAAAAGGAGATTACTTCAGAAGTTACTAGCATTTCATGATGTCTATAGATGAAAATGCTGTAGCTGCATGTCACCATTATCAAATTAATCTCTAAAGGCCATGTTTTGTACATACTGACTGCTACCATGAGTTTAATGGATCAGTAAGGAGTGTTGTTATGCTACATGAAGGGAAAATCAAGATTTTTTATGATAATTCTGACCTCTACTTACAAAAGAGATTCCTATTCTAAAATAGCAGGAATGCTTTGAAAAATATTAGTTAACTCAGGAAAGAATAACTATTTCAACCATATGCAATACAAAATTACTAAGTCATGAAAAAGAATGAAAGGATCACACAGAATCTATAAGGTTACTATTACTTCATGTTTTATCATAATTACTGAAATATTATGCAGATGAGCCTGGCAATCATACCTTCTCAATAGAGTATGGTCTTGTGAGACTCCTCTTCCCAACTTGGAGCTCCACACACATGGGGCAGCGGTAATATGACTGGAGGCTTGCGTCCAACAATTTTAGCAAGGATAATAGGACCTATGAGGAAAAACTGGGTTTTTAAATTGAACTGAAAATGAGAAAGTTAAGGAAGGACTTATTATTGTAAGGGGGTGACATCCAGCAGCTGTTCATTTTTTCTAGTCATTCAAGTGGAAGAGGAGACAGGCTTCAATGGTGGCAAGAGAAATTTAGACTTGACATCTGCTGAGTTGACATAATGACCTCCTTTTTGCGAAATAGAAAAAAAAAAAAGAAATCCATGAGTTAGTATGTGAAAATATTATTAAGACAATTTCATAAAAGTTGAAAATCCAATCACGCCAATACATTCTGCAGGAAGGGAACAAAAACATTTACTTGTGCCTAACAAGTATTTTTTATTACATTATCTGATAATACACTAAGTAAGTAAGTACTTTTGATCAAAGTATTAAAATCAAAAGTCCCATGTAAACATAGGCATAAAGTAGAACTTAAGCACTGGAATTAGTACAAGATATACAGAATACTATTTAAAGGAAGTTTCAGGAATAAGTTTTAGGCTTATAAAGAGACAGAAAAAAATGCTAGGGAAACATACACTTTTATCTGGCCTATTCTTAGCCTTTCTGAGTATACTAACACTGCCTATGACAATAAAACGTTTTCTATTCTTAGAATAAATTATGAATCTTCTCAGGTGTCCGTGGCAATGCTCAAATTGACTGAAATATCAACGACCCCTCATTTTCTAAGGGCTGTCAGGACTAGCTTTCTTATCTTGGAATCTTACGCTCTTAAGACATTTGAAAGAGCCATCATATGAAATAGTAAGTAGTCAATGAATTTAGGCAGGAAACATAGTAGCAAAGGTCACTGGCCCTTTCTTCTGCCATGCATCACTCTTTTTGAAACTCTTAAGATTGATTGATATAACTTAGGTCTTTTGTGTGTGTGTGCATGTGTCCTAATTTTTATTGTATCTGAATATAAAATAAAATGTTTTTATTTGGGGCACCTGGGTGGCTCAGCGGGTTAAAGTCTCTGCCTTCGGCTCAGGTCTTGATCCCAGTCTTGATCCCAGGACCCTGGGATCGAGCCCCGTGTCGTGCTCTCTGCTCAGCAGGGAGCCTGCTTCCCTCTCTCTCTCTGACTGCCTCTCTGCCTACTTGTGATCTCTGTTCTGTCAAATAAGTAAGTAAATAAATAAAAATCTTTTTAAAAAAGCGTTTTTATTTTATTGGTCATTTTAGAATTGTCAGTAACATGATCATTCCCATTTACATATCAAAGTCTCCAACTCTCCAACTGCAATCCTTGGAATCAAGGACTGGATGCTTATGCCCCCTACAGCCAATTTTGCCTAAAGGTTGGTCTTCTGTGTTTGATTACTTCTCCATATTTAAGGCATATGCGTTTTGAGAAGGCACACTACATATTTTCAGAATTTCATCACTCAAGGCCACAGCTGGTTAATACCAAACACCACTCGTTTCCAAACTTTTAATGACCATCAAAGGACAATTCTGCACATCACAGAAAACAGATATTCTTATGCTTGGTTAATGTACAACAGGCAAAGATAAACGGGCATACACAGGAATAAAAACAGGCAAAGATAAACAAAAAACAAGGTGCTCCATCTCAACTACTGTAAACTACTAGCAATAGAGGTATAGCAAATATTCCTACCATTCTCTTCTCCCTACCCTTTTATAAGAAACAGCATAGCCAAACAGTGTGAATCTCCAAACATAGGCCTTCCAAAATTTCAACACTGCTGAAAGTCTGGGAAGGCTAAGATCATTATGCAGCCTAGCAGGGAGTAAGTGCTGATAGCAACAATGTAGCCTAAATTCCTCCCTTTTCCTCACCCCTTCTCCAAGGCCCATTTCCCTCACTAGTACACATTTGCCTAAATCTAATCATGTCAGTGTGGGGGAAAGCATGGGAACTAATTTTGAGACTAATCTTTACAGCGCTTGAAATAACCAAAGAAATAATGGTCCCCATAGACTTTCTTTCAAATATGCTTGGAACAAACATTGTGTACTAAAACTCTCCAGTTTGCAAATGTTTTAGTTTTCATATTAGAACTAAAAGCGAGGGCTTGGTTTTAAGAACAACAGTAGTTTCTTAACAAAGGAACTATAGAAGCAATTTAAACTGCTGTCTGGGTGGAAGTTAAGTTCATAAGAGATGGTTCCCACATGCAGGGAAAATGCTTTGCCTGCTTTTGCATTTGCTTGGCACTTGGGGCCCATTTATTACTTCATATACTTCGATGCAATGGCAGTTAGCACATAGTTACAATGGTGGAGAGAAGTGGCATTGTGGTGGACATAATCTGAGTGTTAGCAAATGTCATATAATTGTTATTTTCCAGAATTTATCAAGCCCAGATAACAGGAAAATTAAAGGATATGACTTTACAAAATATGTCCTATTTCATACTCTTTACAGCCTCAGATATAGTGTGAATAAAACCTATTCCATTAAAATTCACACTTCTAACACCCAGGGCTGTTTCTCTTCTAATACTAAAAGCTGCTTTATATATATAGGCTCCTATTCTACTGTCAAAGGAGTTTTTGAAATTTCTCTGGTTGGGGATTCTACTTCAGTAATTCTTCGATTAAAATATGCCTTAAGGGGCACCTGGGTGGCTCAGTGGGTTAAAGCCTCTGCCCTCTCGGGTCGTGGTCCCAGGGTCCAGGATTGAGCCCCATATCAGGCTCTCTGCTCAGCGGGGAGCCCTGCTTCCCCCTCTCTCTCTGCCTGCCTCTCTGCCTGCTTGTGGTCTCTGTCTATCAAATAAATAAATAAATAAAATCTTTTTTAAAAAAATTAAAACAATGAGAAATGCCTTAAATGTGTTACAGGATGCTATAATTCCTACTTTCAATTATATCTGCTATATATATGATTACAGAGATTATCATCAAATGATTACAGAGATATCAAATCTTTATCAAATGATTACAGAGATAAGATAACTTAATCACATCTCCTTACAGCTCAATCTTACAGTCCATTGAGAGTATGAAGTAAAACAACCTTCGAATGATAATATCATAGTGGCATATGTTCTCTTTTGAAAGGCCATTCACATTTATCTCATTTGATTTTCACATTTATTCAGTGAGGTGACTATTTTTATAGCACCGTATTTTATGCATTTTGGCTAACTCATGCCATCTGTAATGTGTAAAAACTTAACATTCGTGTCTAACAATGAAGGTTCTATCGATGTTGATGATGACTTATCCCTAAGCATTCACTGAGACTGTGTCCTCATATGAACTAGATTCATGGACATACCTTGGCCTTCAGACTTTTCCCATGATAGAATACAGAATACACCTAAAGGGTATGTCAGTAGCCAGAAAGCTACCATGTGAAAATTATTATGCACTCTGGGCCAGGGTGTTGGCTCATGGATGACTCATATTCTGAGAAACCAGAGCTATAGCAGAGAGGTCATTATTAAGTAGGGATTTAAACACTTGACATGTCCAAAACGACAAAAGACAATTCCAGGTCCATCTTTGCCTTTCTCATCCAAATTCTTTATCATCACTCCTTATTTGAATTAAAAATGGAGATACAGAGAGTCACCTGGGTGGCTCAGTAATTTAAGTGTCAGACTCTTGATTTCGGCACAGGTCATTCTCTTGGGGTCGTGAGATCGAGCCCTGCATCAGGCACGGTGCCTAGCTATGCTGAGCATCCTCAAGCAGATGTTTTTCTCCACCTTCCCCCCATGCACATGTGCTCTACCTTTCAGATAAATTAATAAATCTTAAAAAAATGGAGATATAGGGGCGCCTGGATGGCTCAGTGTGTTAAAGCCTCTGCCTTCGGCTCAGGTCAGGATCCTGGGGTCCTGGGATCGAGTCCTGCATCGGGCTCTCTGCTCGGCAGGGAGCCTGATCCCCCCCCCCCCCCCAGCCTCTCTCTTCTGCCTTCCTCTCTGCCTACTTGTGATCTCTGTCAAATAAATAAATAAAATCTTAAAAAATAATAATAAAGAAATGGTGATATAGTAGCAAACACTTTGAATTTACTAAGGACAGGGAAAGGTCAATAGCATAAACTTTAGAGTCTCAGTGCCTATTTCCCTACAACCAAAATAACCAGGAAATGGAATGAAAGGAAATAGGGAGAACAAATAAAAAATAAAGTACTAATAAATCTGATTTATGATCTTAAGGGGGCCAACCTATGTGCAATGACAGGAAGGGATGTAATAGTAAAATGGCACTTAGGTCGTCAGGTACAGTGCTTATGAAATCTGATACAGCTAGTGCTCTCCAGCGAGAAAGAAGAGAAGCCATGAAGAGAAGGTGGCTGTTTATATACTATGATATCACACTAACTCAGTGGTTTTGCTAAAAAAAGAAGAAACTAGGGGCACCTGGATGGCTCAGTTGGTTAAGCAACCTTTGGCTTAGGTTATCACCTCAGATTCCTGGGATTGAGCCCTGCGTGAGGCTTCCTGCTCAGCAAGTTGTCTGTTTCTCTCTCTGTCTCTCCCTCTGCTCCTCCTGCCTGCTCATTCTCTCCCTCCCTCTCTCTCTCAAATAGATAAATAAAATCTTTTAAAAAAATAAAAAATTAATTTTATATCATTTAGAAAAACAATAATCTACTGACATTCCAATTTTTTACTGTCATTAGATATAGCCTGAGAAAAGAAACAAGCTTTTAACAGAATTACCTTTATTAACCAGTTAAAAGACAGGAAGGAGGATAAAGTAATTTAAGTGTCTGCACTCGTGCAGACAGGTTCCCCAGCACAGAAGCATTATTCAATATTTATTGGCATTTCCCACCAATAAGCTGTGTGTAGTTTCTCCTATTGATACCAAAATGCTGCGCATGGCCATAAATCTTACGCCCCGGACTCAGGTGCCCATGTGTTCTCTAGAGAGATGCTGATCAGACCAGGTCATGGGCACATGATCATGTGGGTAGCATGTTAACATGAAGGTTCAGAGGCAGAATGTCTGGACTGCCAGGAACTGCCCACACTGCTGAACAAAGGACCATGCTGAGTGGTACTGCTTGGGGGATCTCTGTCAACTTTACCAAAATTTTACTAGCACCTTTCTTCCTTTCTCACAATAGATTATAATTAATAGGTTAGATACTTTCCCTCATTAAACTTCTAAGGGGGATTTACATTCTCAAAGAGTAAGATCCCCAATCTAAGCAGATAATATCAAAATGACTTATGCCAAAAAGATCCTCACCATAACGAGCTGTGTCCCTGGGGTGTCTCCAAGATAGACGTGAAGCAGAATGAAAGGCTCCTTCATAATGGACTCTTTGAACAAAAGTGATGAGGGGTGCCTGGGTGGCTCAGTGGATTGAGCCTCTGCCTTCGGCTCAGGCCATGATCCCAGGGTCCTGGGATGGAGCCTGGCGTCAGGCTCTCTGCTCAGCGGGAAGCCTGCTTCCCCCCTCTCTCTCTGCCTGCCTCTCTGCCTACTCGTGATCTCTCTGTCAAATAAATAAATAAAATCTTAAAAAAAAAAAAAAAAAAAAAGGAAGTGATGGAATCAGGGGACTCCTGGCACACTGAAGGTCTATGGAAGTGCCAAATTTTCAAAGGAGTTTCAGCAGTAACCAGTTTGCAAGTGAAACCTCTAATCCCTCTCTATAGCCAAAAGCCAAATAAGTGAAGCAATTCAGTGGGAAAGAGAACCCCTTTCCTCAAACAAATGGAAATCATTCCATTCGTAACGATGCTGGGGACCCCGGAAGTACCTCTGGGAAAGCCCTCTGGTACAAAAACAGCTTTTCCTGAAGAAATGTCCTGTCGCCTTAAACCAAACCTCACATAACAAGCAAACCACAAATTGAGACTTTGTTCATCAATACTGGTTTTCAGCTCAATTAACTGTCTTTTCTAACCCACTGACCACATTGCCAATAGTACTTCTGTGTAAAAATCACATTTCTGCCATTACCCTCTTGCCCACTAAAACCTTAAGGGCTTTCTACTGCTTTAGAAAACAGTATTTTTATGAAGACAGCATTCAGGATTTGAAATTAAGTACATATCCTAATTTTCTCTGTGATACAAATCTCTTTAAGTTCTCCAAGTACAAAATATGGATCTACAATTAGGTTGAGAGATTTAGAAGAAACTAGTTAAATAAGATAAGGTTTTTGTCGAAATGATTACCTGGTAAGAAAGAAATCTTAAGTCACTTTTTTCTCATAACCTAGTTACTTCAAACCATCATTGAGGAGTTTTATAATCTCTCTGCTATCTTTTTAATTCAGATTTTTTATGGATTTTATACTTGCTTGATTTTTTCAGCTTCATCTTTATTCAAATATTGCTTTCCTTATTTATATTAGTCATATTGTTAGCTTATATTTTGTTATATGCAAGAATTATAAAAAAACTCATAGTAATAAAGTAGAACAAAAATTTATAAATTTAAAAAACATTAACATATTATTGAAACATGTACAATAGGTTGAAAAAAAATTGTGGAAGATGAGGGAAGTGTTGTATAAGACAATCCTAAACAGACCCCTTTTGCTAATCTTATTTTTTATTGATTCCATTCAATTACTCTTATCATTGCAATTACAAAAATATAAAATAAATAAAATATCATGGTTCTATTATAAGAAAATTGGCAAATGTATAAGCAAAATAAAAAGTTATAAAGCTGATCTTACAAAGTGAATCATAATGTATACCCACTTGTATTATATACTTCCAAATATATTTCTATACATATACATGTGAACTTAGAAAATGGAGGGCTGCTTTGTCCCAGGCACTGTGCTAAATATTTTACTTATATAAACCTATATAACCCTCACAATAACTCCAAGGGGTAGGTATTATCTCCATTTTTCAGATAAAACAACTGAGGTTTAAAGAAGCTGAAGATTATCCCACTGCATTTGTCATATTTATATAGTTAATTCTCCAATTTTGGGAAATTTATGTTTTTTTTTTCAAAAAATCATGACTATTAAAAAAAACATGACTTTAAACAGCTCAAAGTAAACATAATTGTTCCCAAAATAATTTTAAATAAAAAATTAACAGGAACAAACAAAAACTTATCATTCAGTTTTACCACTTCTTGGAGCAACGCTCATATTTCTACTTTTTCAGACTCATTTTGTCCAGCACAATATTGTAATTTTAATATTAAAGCTAAATATTCTATTTTCTTATTTAGTTGCCACAATTTGGTAAGGCAGATTTATTATCCCCATTTTACGGAGAAGAAAACTAAACTATGGGACAGTGAAGTTAAGTAACATGTCCAAGGTCACAACGCCACAGTATCAAATGCACTCAGAATGCAAACCCAGGTCTGTCCTACTACACAGCTGTCAACCACCATGTCAAACTGCTGTCTCACTCTATTGGAATCTTTAAATAACAGAAACAGAAAACATCAGCAGAGTGACACTCTGCCTCCTTCATTTTGAACTCCAGTCTCTTTAGTGCCTCTACCAAGATAACGTCTTATGTCCTCTAAAAACCAAAGGAAACCTATCACCTATAACTGTTATCTGAGCTTAGTTACTAATGTCGTCTTAATTTTCTCTCATCTATAGGCTCAATAATTGTTCAAGTAACCATGAAGATGAAGGAATTAATGAAATTCCTATTACTCTTAAATTATTTTGATCATAAAAATGCAGATTTCATGCCTTTAAGAATTTCATTTTCTTTTAAGCAAAAACATTGCTAATAGGTAATTTCACTAATAAAATTTATTTTCTTTTTGAATTGTATGTTACTGGTTAAGTAGCAACTACTTTTATGTCTATTTTAAACGTAGCTCAGTCAGCTCAGTCAGTTAAGCAACTGCCTTCAGCTTTGGTCATGATACCAGGGTGCTGGGACTGAGTCCCACATTGGGCTCTTTGCTCAACAGAGAGCCTGCTTCTCCCTCTGCCTGCCTTTACTCCACTTGCGCTCACTCTCTCTCTCTCTGACAAATAAATAAATAAAATCTAAAAAAATATTTTTTTCTCAAAAATTAACTTTCCCACCACTTACATACTCCTTACTTACAAACAACCTGTAAAGTGCCTTCTGGAGGTGACTCTGTAAAAAAAAAAAATAAATAAATAAATAGCAAGAATTTTTTTATGAACCATTGTATTTACTGTTTATGTTTTTTGAATTTTAAAAATTCAAGGCAAAATATTATAAAAGGATCTTTTTAATTCTTTTACGCTTTTGTTTTGGGAAATTTCAACCATATACAAAAATAACGAGACTAATATAATTAATTAATCTTCATTAACACTGAGTTCCAACTAATATCAACAATGGGTTAGGGAGGAGCTAAGATGGCAGAGGAGTACAGGACCCTAATTTCATCTGGTCCCTGGAATTCAGCTAGAGAGTTATCCAATCATTCTGATACCTGCAAAATCAATCGGAGATCTGAGAAAAGAATTGCTGCAATTCTACAAATTCTACAAATAGAACCACCCCACTCACAGCAAAGGACATGTCATTTCAGCAGAAGATCAACAAGGAAACAAGGGCTTTGTATGACATACTGGACCGGATGGACTTCACAGATATATTCAGAGTATTTCATCCTTAAAGCAAAGGTATACAAATTCTTCTCAAGTACACATGGAACATTCTCCAGAATAGATCACATACTGGATCACAAATCAGTTCTCAACCCAGATCAAAATACTGAGATTATACCAAGCATATTTTCAGACCACAATGCTTTAAAACTTGACCTCAAACATAAAAGAAAATTTGGAAGGGGCACAAATACATGGAGGTTAAAGAGCATTCTACTAAAGAATGACTGGGTAAACCAGGAAATTAAAGAATTAAAAAAATACACGGAAACAAATGTAAATGAAAACATGACAGTTGAAATCATTTGGGATGTAGCAAAGCCAGTCCTAAGAGGGAAGTACATAGCAATACAGGCCTTTTTCAAGAAACAAGTAAATTCTTAAATATACAACCCAAGTTTACACTTAAAGGAGCTGGGGAAAACAACAACAACAACAACAAAACAAAAAGAGCAAATAAAGCTTATATCCAATACGAGAAGTAAACTAATAAAGATTAGAGTAGAAATCAGTGATACAGAAATCAAAACAGTAGAACAGACCAATAAGACTAGGAGCAGTTCTTTGAAAGAATTAATAAGATCAATAAACCCGTAGCTAGATTTCGCATAAAGAAAAGAGAAAGGACACAAATAAATAAAATCATAAATGAAAGAGGAGATATCACAACCAACACTGAAGATATACAATTATAAGAACATATTATGAGCAACGATACACCAACAAATTAGGCACTCTGGAAGAAATGGATGCATTGCTAGAAACATATAAACTACCGAAACTGATACAGAAAGAAAGACTGAACAGACTCACAACCAGCAAAGAAACTGAAGCACAAATCAAAAATCTAAAAACAAAGAGAAGTCCAGGGCCAGATGTCCTTCCATCAGAATTCTACCAAGCTTTAAAGAAATGATACCTATTCTTCCAGAACCATTTCAAAAAATAGAAATGAAAAGAAAACTTCCAAACTCATTCTATGAGGCCAGCATTACCTTGATTCCAAAACTAGACAAAGACTGCACCAAAAAGGATATTACAGACCAAAATCCCTGATGAACATGGAAGCCAAAATTCTCACCAAGATATTAGCCAATAGGCTCCAACAGTATGTTAAAAAGATTATTCACCATGACCAAGTGATATTTACTCCTGGGCTGCAAGGGTGGTTCAATACCCACAAATCAATCAATGTGATATACTACATAGATAAAAGGACAGACAAGAACCATATGATCCTCTCAATAAATTCAGGAAAGCATTTGACAAAATACAGCATCCTTTCTTGATAAAAACTATTTGCTACGAAGGGAAAGAGGGAACATACCTCAATATCATAAAAGTCATATATGAAAAACCCACAGTAAATATCCTACTCAGAGAGATTTTCACCTAAGGTCAGGAACATGACAGGGATGGCCACTCTTACCACTGTGTTCAACATAGTATTAGAAGTCCTAGCCTCAGCAATTATTTATTTGGGAGAAAGAGAGAGAGAGAACAAGCAGTGAGAAGGGACATAGAGAGAAAGCAGACTCCCCACGAGCAGAGCCAGATGCAGGGCTCAACACCAGGACCTGGAGATCGTGATCTGAGTTGAAGGCAGATATTTAACCGATTGAGCCACTGAGGTGCACCTGAAGAGATTGTTTTCCATTGGAGATTTTTTCTTGCTTTGTCAAGGATTTTTTGACCATAGAGTTAAGGGTCCACTTCTGGACTCTCTATTCTGTTCCATTGATCTATGTGTCTGTTTTTGTGCCAGTACCATATTGTTGTGATGATTATGGCTTTGTAATATAGCTTGAAGTCCAGAATTGTGATGCCTCCAGCTTTGGTTTTCTTTTCAACATTCCTTTCGCTATTCAGGGTTTTTTCTGGGTCCATACAAATTTTAGGATTGTTTGTTCCAGCTCTGTGAAAAATGTTGATGGTATTTTGATATACATTGCATTGAATGTATAGACTGCTTTAGGTAGCATAGACATTTTAACAATATTTGTTCTGACAATCTGTGAGCATGAATTTTTTTTCCATTTCTTTGTGTCTTCCTCAATTTCTTTCATGAGTGTTCTATAGTTTTCAGAGTACCAATCCTTTATCTCTTTGGATAGGTTTTTTGGTGCAATTATAAATGGGATCGACTCCTTAATTTCTCTTTCTTCTGTCTCACTCTTAATGTAGAGAAACGCAACTGACTTCTGTGCATTGATTTGGTATCCTGCCATGTTGCTGATTTCCTGTATGAATTCTAAAGGTTTTTGGATGGAGTTTTTTGGGTTTTCCACGTAGAGTATCATGTCATCTGCTAAGAGCAAGAGTTTGACAACTTCTTTGCCAATTCAGATGCCTTGCAATTTTTTTTTTTTTTTTTTTTTTTTTTTTTTTTTTTTTTTTTTTTTTTTGGTCTGATTGCTGAGGTTGGGACTTCCAGTACTATGTTGAATATCAGTGGTGAGAATGGCCATCCACATCATGTTCCTGACCTTAGGAGAAAAGCTCTCATTTTTTTCCCCATTGAGAATATTCTCTGTGACCTTTTGTTTATGGCTTTTATGATATTGAGGTATGTTCCCACTAACCCTACACTGTGAAGAGTTTTAATCAGAAAGGATGCTATACTTTGTCAAATGGCTTTTTCTGTGTTATTAGAGAGGATCATACTCACTCTTAAATGATAGCTTAACTAGGCATAGACTTCTGTTTCCAATTTTTCTCCCTCTTTTAAGTATAAAGATATAATAATATTGTGCTCTGGACCTTGAAAGTATCACTACAAAATCACTTGGGTCTTGCTTTCACCAAAAGCCTTAAGAATTTCTATGGAGTAGAAAGAGATTTTATAGTAAATTCTTATAGTTTTGATTTCATATAGTTGAACAATGTCACTCCACAGTTTCATATAACACAAGTCTGTAATACTGATTTCTTACAGATGACACTTCCACTACCAAAATTCCAATATGCTTTCCTAATTTTTTCTAGTGGGTGGCCAAAATTCCTCACCACAGAAAGACCCAGAGTGAGTCTCCTATAGTGGAATGACTACCAGAACCTTCATCCCAATGGCCTTATCAGATTTGAAACCCTGAGGGGCTATTGCATTCTGACAGGATTAATTTCTCTATACTTTTGACATGCAGAGATTTATCTTCTTTCCTTGTTTGCATATAGCTATGGATTTTTTAACAGCTTTATCAAGAGGTAACTGAACTACTACCTACTGCACGTATTCAAAGTGTACAATTTGATATGTGTGCATGTCTGTGCAAGTGCACATGCATTTCTTTGTGTGTACAGTGGTATCTCAATATGGAATTCTTAGTGTTTTAAAATAGCTTAAGATATGACTGACATATAATAAACTGCACATGACCATCAAAATCATGAACATATCCATCATCCCCTGAATTTCTTCTCCCCCTTTGTAATCACTCCCACCAGGGCCTCCCACCAATGTCTGAGCAATCACTGGTCTGTTTTATGTTAGTTTAGGTTAGTTTGAATGTTGTAGAATTTGATATCAATTTAGTGATATACTGTGTTTTCTGTCTGGATTCCTTCATTCAGTATAATTATTTTGAGGTTTACTGTTATTGTGGCATGAATAATCCAGCTCTTTATTACTTTATATTGCTAGTAGTATCATATTATATGATATGCCACAATGTGTTCACCCAGGTATCTGCTGATGGATGTTTGAATTATTTCCAATTTTTTGCCCATTACCAGCAAAGCCTCTATGAACATCCATGTATAAGTCTTTGCATGCTTTTTTAATTCTTCGGTAGATAACTAAGAGTGGAATGACTATGTCCTAGAGTATTTGCATATTTGTAAGTATATGTGTAACACAGTGACAAATTGTCCAACTGTTTTCCAAAGCACTTATATCCATTTTGTATTTCCACCAGCATGGTGGAAATCTCTCTATATGAGAGATTCAGTAGTTCTACGCCATTGCCAACAGGAGGTACAGATCAAATTTTAAATTTTATTGATTCTAACAGGGATGTAGTAGTAACTAATTTTGGTTTTAATTTACATTTACCTAATGGCTAACGATGTTGACCATCTTTTCATATGCTTAGTTGCCATCCATATGTCTTCTTTGGTAAAGTGTCACTTCAGATCTTTTGCCCATTTCTTTATCAGATTTTTTTGTTTTCTTATTATTGATCTTTTATATCTGGGCCTGAGTCCTTTATTAATATTTTCTCTCAGTTTAGAGCAAGTCTTTTTATACTTTGGAATAGTGCCTTTGCCAGGACAAAAGTTTTTAATTTTGATAAAGTACAACTTACAATCTTTTTTTCTTTTATGGATCAAACTCTTGGTGTCATATTTAAGAAATAATTGCCAAACTCAAGGTCATGAAGACTTCTGTCTAATAATGTCATATTATTTTAGGTTTTTATTTATTATAGAATGAATTCTTTTACATATGAATAAACAGTTGTTCATTTGCTGGAAATATTATTGGTTCTTCACCGAATTTCTTGTAGATTGCCCAAAATCAGTTATCTGTATATGTATGGATCTATTTCTGGATTGTAGTCTGTTCTTTTGATCCAATTGCCTATTTTGATGTCAACACCACATGTATGATTTCTGTAGCTTATAAGTTGTGAAATCAGAAAATGTAAACCCTCAAACTTTTTTATTTTTCAAAGTTTTTTAAAATTTTACTCCTTATTTTATTTACTCCTTATTTTATTTTACTCCTTATATGAATTTTACAATCAGCTTGTCAATTTCCATTCCTATCATCAAATTCTATCATAATTTCTGCAAAGATTTGAATAGGGCTTGCAATTGAATCTATATAACAATTTGGGAAAAACTGACATTTTAACAACGTCAAGTCTTCCAAGCCATGAACAAGGTTTACATTTCCATTATTAAATTTAAATTCCTCTCTACGATGTTTTGTGGTGTTCAGTTTACAGATTTTGCTTTAACTATTTTTGTTTTGTTTTGATATTGGGCTTATGCTGGCCTTCTTAAATGAATTAAGGATCTTGAAAAGTCTATGTATAGTTGGTATTATTTTGTCCTTAAATGTTTGGTAGAATTCTCCTCTAAAGCCATATGGCTTTGAAAATTTCCTGGAAATTAATTTCTTTAAAAAACAGTACTAGGGGGGCGCCTGGGTGGCTCAGTGGGTTAAAGCCTCTGCCTTCGGCTCAGGTCATGATTCCAGGGTCCTGGGATCGAGCCCCACATTGGGCTCTCTGCTCGGCAGGAGCCTGCTTCCCCCTCTTTCTCTCTGCCTGCCTCTCTGCCTCCTTGTGATCTCTATCTGTCAAATAAATAAATAAAATCTAAAAAACAAAACAAAACAAAAAAAAAACAGTACTGGGGATACCTGGGTGCCTCAATTGGTTAATCATCTGCCTTTGGCTCAAATCATAATCCCAGGGTCCTGGCATTAAACCTCATGTCAGGCTCCCTGATCAATGGGGAGTCTGCTTCTTCTCCCCTGCCCTCTTCCTCCTGCTCCACCTGCTTGTGCTTTCTCTCACTCACTTTCTGTCAAATAACTTAATAAAATCTTAAAAAAACATAAATGTTTAAAAGACATGGTACTATTCAAGTGATCCATCTTTTCTTGAGTCAGCATTTGTATATTATGTCATCTGAACAATTGCCTAGTTCATCTAATTTGACAAATCCATTGATGTAAAGTCATTCGTAATATACCTTTACTATTCCTTCAATTTCTATAGAATCTCTAGTGTGTTACCTCTCCATTCCAGAGATTGAGTGTAATTTATGTTCTCTTTCTCTTCTGATTAATCTGGCTGGAAGTTTAACAATTAAAATGATATTCTCAAATAAGTTTATGGTTTCCCTGATTTACACTATTGTTTTGTTTTCTACTACATTGATGCTGCTTGCAGTATTTATTTCCTTTCTTGTATTTGTTTGTATCTTAAGATGGAAACTGAGGTCATTAATTTGAGAACTTTAGTGCCATAAATTTCCTTTTTGTATTGCTTTCCATTTTGTAGCAGTATTCCATAAATGTTCACATCTTATGTTTTCAGTTTTCATCGTTATATATAATTTCTGGTGTACCTGGGTGGCAAAGTCAGTTAAGCATCTTACTCTCAATTTTGCCCCATGTCATGTCTCAGGTCATCAACTCAGGGTCACAGAGTCTGCTTGAGATTCTCTCTCTCTTCTTCCCACCTCTGTCTCCTCCTATTCATGCTCTCTCTCACTCTCAAATAAATCTTTAAAAAAGATTTCTAATCAGTTTATGTTTTCATTTTTTAGTTAAAAATAATTTCTAATTTTTTTCCATTTTTGTGACACAGTGATTATTTAAAAGTATGATATTTTAATTTCCTCACATTTGGGAATATTCCCGAATTCTTTCCAATTTAATTTATTCTAATTTATTTCTAATTCAATTCCACCATGGTCAGAGAACATACTTTGTATCAGCTTAATATTCTTGTATTTATCAAGAATTGTTTTATATACCAAATGTGGTCTATCTTGGTAAGAATCCCTTGTTCACAGAAAATGTGTTTTCTGTTGTTATCAGGTAAAGTGCTTTATAAATATTAATTAAGTCAAGCTGGTTGATGGTGTTATTCAAGTTTTCTACATCCTTGTTAATTTAGGAGGGATATTAAAATATCCAACAATTATTATGGATTTATCTTTTATTTATTGAAGTTCTATTAGCTGTTTCTTCATATATTTTAAAGCTCTATTTTAGGAGCATAAACTTTAGGATTATGTTGCATCTTCTTCATGAACTGACCACTTTATCTTTATTAGATGACTTCCTTTAGGGGTGCCTGGCTGGCTCAGTGGGTTAAAGCCTCTGCCTTCAGCACAAGTCATGATCCCAGGGTCCTGGGAATCTCTGCTCAGCAGGGAGTCTTCTTCCCTCTCTCTCTCTCTGCCTGCCTCTCTGCCTACTTGTGATCTGTCTTTTAAATAAATAAATAAAATCTTAAAAAAAATAAAATGACTTCTTTTAACCCAGCAGTATCCTCTGCTCTAAACTCTCTTTTATTTATTTATATTAATACGGACTCCAGCTTTGCTTTTACTAGTGTTAATACTAATAAATTTCCCCCCATCCTTTTACTATTTACTCACATGTTTATGTTTACAGGTTGTTTTTTTTCCCACTCTGACAAAGTCTATCTTTTAATTGGGGTGTGTAGGCCATTATTGATATGGTTAGTTTACTTATTTGTTTTCTGTTTGTTGTATTTATTCTTTGCCCTCTTTTCTATCTTTTTTTGATTAGCTGAACTATTTTTTAATAATTTAAATCTATCTCCTTTATTGCCTTATTGGCTATAACTGTATTATTCCAGTGGTTACTTTAGAATTTATAAAACTTTTTGCAGCTTGTATTTATGTGATTTCTATACTCCTTCTCATGGGGTATAAAATCCTCACAATTGCATACTTGTATTTCTTTCCTCTCAAAGTATGGTATTTCAGATATGTATTTATATGCTATAACTCTATATCATAATGTTATTCTTGTCTAAACAGTCCATTTATCTTTAAAGAGGCTTTTAAAATCCTGTATATTTACCCATCTAGTTTCCATGTCTGATAATTTTCATTCCTTTGTATACAGCTGTATTTTAATCCAGAGTAATTTTCTTTCTGTCTAGAGAATTTCTTTGAACATTTCTATATCTTAAAGATCATTCTCTTCTTTGCCTGATGTTCACTGTCTTAAAAAAGTATAAACAATGAATCCTGGAACACTGAAAAGAAATGAAATAAAATAAAATAAAATAAAATGGGAAGTTTTGTAGTTTTTTGTTGCTGTTGTTGTTATTGTTTGTTTTTGTTTTTTACATTTTTGGCTATTTTAGATTAGAGCATAAATCGAGTCTTTGTTATTCCATCTTAGCTGCAAGTGAAAATTTCAGCTGTGTGGGTTTTTTGTTTTTTGTTTGTTTTTTTGTTTTTAGAGAGAGAGAGAGAGAGAGAGAGAGAGCATGAGCAAGGGGAGGGAACAGAGCAAGCAG
Source organism: Mustela nigripes (assembly GCF_022355385.1). NCBI lineage: Eukaryota > Metazoa > Chordata > Mammalia > Carnivora > Mustelidae > Mustela > Mustela nigripes. The sequence continues at coordinate 48,630,680 of NC_081561.1, read as the reverse complement.
ACTCCTCAGTAAGCGTGAAGCCCAACGCCAGACTGGATCTCACCACCCAAGATCATGATCTGAGCTGAAATCAAGAGTAGACATTTAACTGACAATAACCCAGAAACCCCAGCTATGTTTTCTTAATAACTTTATTTCATCCCATATTCCTTGTAGTTGTAGAAGTGGAGAAGCTACCTACAGTAATTATTTTACCATGTTCCCAGAATTCAATTAGGTTTCCTATGTGACTCTGTAGATCAAAAAGCAAGCTCCCATAAAGACATAAGTTCAAGACACAGAAAACTAGAGAAGAATAGACCCTTTTTAGGGTCAAATGTCACTCACAATTTTTCTTTTATTAGCCTCACTTAAAATACCCCTTACATGGGATGCCTGGGTGACCCAGTCAGTTAAGCATCTGTCTTTGGCTCAGGTCCTGATCTTAGGGGTCCTGGGACCTGCATCTGGATCCCTGTTCTGTAGGATGTCTGCTTACCCTCTCCCACTGTCCCTCCCCACAACTTGTGCTCTCTCTCACTCTCTCTCAAAAAATAAATAAAATCTTAAAAAAAAAAATCCCTTACAAGCTCAGAGTTATCATAAAAAAGGGAGAGAAAAAGAGCAAGAGAAAGAAAGTAAACCACTTAGTGTTTCAAAATGTTATTGAGACTGAAAACTTTAAAAATAATTCCCAATCCATAGAAATGTAGAACTCTTAAAAAATAAATGTGACTCTAAAAAATAAATATGATAGTAGTCTATATGACAAATATAAATAATAACAGATTTTAAAATTATATTAAAAGTGTCTTCTTAGGGGCACCTGGGTGGCTCAGTGGGTTTAAAGCCTCTGCTTTCGGCTCAGTTTGTGATCCCAGGGCCCTGGCTTCCAGCCCCTTATCAGGCTTTCTGCTCAGCAGGGAGCCTGCTTCCTCCTCTCTCTGAATGCCTCTCTGCCTTCTTGTGATCTCTGTCAAATAAATAAATAGAATCTTAAAAAAGAAAAAAAAGGTGTCTTTTTAAAATTGCCCCATTACCGGTAACATTCAAAATGGGTTATCTTTAGAAAAAATGGCATTGATTATGTTTAAAATAATATTACAAACATGTCTTGAAGGATTATATTTATTATACCATTTTTCTATTAGCACCACCTATGCTTATTTAGGCCACAGGTGGCATTATTTAAAAGCAAGTTCCAACTAGGTTAAAATGCTGCAAGAAAATGCCATCTTCTCCTCTTTATGGATACTCCATCTGTGATTATTGGTTGGTGTTTGGATAACTATTAGCATTTTAAAGAGCCCCAAAGTAGTGATATCTTTCCTTTGTGAATTACTTACCAAATCATGTTGACACAATTTAAACAATTGTACCTCAAACCCACACAGACATATGTAAAATGCTTCAGGTACTTTATTAATGAAACATATTTTATTTCAACATGTAAGCATAGAATTGAATATAAATTTTCTATTTTAGTATGAAGACAACTATATTTGGGGGAAAAAAACAAAGATGTATTTCATGTGTAATGTCAATACTTCTGCTAATGCTTGGTATAAGCTGTTTCTTCAATGTCTCATGGGCAAGGCACCAAATCTACCTATATACATCCCCACTAGTTTTACTGCTCTTAAAATACTTTAAAATAAACTGTTTGGCAAGTTCCTTCAATAATATCCTTCTCTTCACGTTCTTGACATATTCTAGATTGCAGTATTATGAATTATTCCATTCACTTCTGTTGTCGCCTACAATTCCTCCTCTTCAAGTATAAAATTTCTACGTTTATAGACTAATATCATCTCAGCCTTTGCAGGCGAGTCTTTACACACTTGGTTGACTGTCTCTATTGAGAGAAACATTGAAGAAACAAAATTGAAACAGTCTGTGAATATTAATAATGTCAAGATCTGTATTTTTGGTATTGCTCATACTATTTGCCTATTAAAATGAGGAGCATTATCTTCATGAAAGAACAAACGATCTGTTAATGATTTTAGGCAAGAAGAAATTTATTTTATCTTAATCCAGAATTTCCTCTTCTTTTATGTGGCCTGAATTAAATAAAAACATCATACTGCAAGGAGAGAGAAATCATGGAACTAGCCCCTCTCGCTATTGTGTGCTGAGGTTAATATAGAAGAGGGACTTCATGACTGGAAGGCATCCATGATATTAAACAGGCCATGGGGCTGTGAAGTGCTGAGAGTGGTCATGCCGAGCAACAGGCCACAGGAATGCAAATCATCCACAAAGCCAAGAGTGGTGCTAGCAGGTGGCCTTGCCCATTCATCTGATGTCAACACACTGTTCAGCTCAGGCTCTTTTAACATCTGGGGGGGCCTCTATGGCTTTTAATTAAGTAGAATCCAGGCCATCCAGGGCTCTTCATAGACGAAAACCACAGTCAAAAAAAGAGGCATCTTCTATACACTGAGGGTCACACTCATTATATAAATAAATACAGGCATTTAACTCAGATTGTGTGGTGGTTTTAGTTTCACATATTTTCCAGATATTATTTCAGCATTTTGCAGAACATATTTCTTTGGCTCCTTCATGACCTACCCAAATTTTCATAAGGAAGAAATGTGTGCTTAGAGTTCTCTTACGATTAACCTTTTTTTTATACTTTTGAAATATTTCTACTTTTGAGGAGTTTTGGAATAACCATAACATGTCTTTTCAAAACGAGTTTATAGAAGATTAACCTGTAACAGTGGTAAGTGTCAGGGTATGGAATTGACTGAATTGGAAGCCAAAACCATTTGTAACTAGAATTCTGCTTAGAAGTATATACATATATCTAGCCACCCACATACCGAATATATCAAGTTATGCAGAAGAAATCACTGTCAAAAACTACTTCAACCACCATTTTTTAAGAGCCTATGAAGAGTGAAATTTCCGAAGGGTGGTGTATAGTAAATATTTAAATTAGAAAGAGCCGCCAGTATAATGAGATATTACCTCGCACCTATCAGAATGGCTAAAATTAACAACACGGGAAACAACAGGTGTTGGTGAGGATGAGAAGAGTCGAAACCCTCTTACACTGTTGGCGGGAATGCAAGCTGGTGCAGCCACTCTGGAAAAAAAAAAAGTATGAAGTTTCTTCAGAAAGTTAAAAGGAGAATTACCCTATGATCCAACAATTTCTCTACTAGGTATATATCCATAAGATTTAAAAAAAAAAAAAAAGCTGATTCAAAGAGACACATGCACCTCAATGTTTATAGCAGCCTTATCAGCAATAACCAGACTACAGAAAGAGCCAAATGTCCACCAACTTGTGAATGGCTGAAGATGTGGTGTGAGTGTGTGCATGTGTGTGTGTGTGTGTGTGTGTGTGTGTGTATTACTCAGCCATCAAAAAGAATGAAATCTTTCCATTAGTAACGATGTGGATGAAGTTTTAGAGTATTATGCTAAACAAAATAAGTCAGTTGGAGAAAGACAGCTACCATATGATTTCACTCCTCTGTGCAATTTAAGAAATGAAGGAGATGAATATGGGAAAGACAAAAAGACAGAGGCACAGAGGCACACCATAAAATAGATTACCGATAGAGAACAAACTGAGGTTTGCTGGAGGGGAGGTGGGCGAGGACATAGGTTAAATGGCTGATGGGTATTAAGGAGGGCACTTGGCATGAGCACTGAGTGTTGTATATAAGTGATGAATCACAAAATTTTGCTACTGCAACTAATAATACACTATCTGTCAACTAATTGAAATTTAAATAAAAAACTTTAAAAAGAAAAAAAAAAGAGAAAAAGACCAAACAGGCTAGTAAGGGCCTCAGAAAGTTCATTTCGATTTTCATTACAATGATTTTCTAACTAGATTAGTCCTTTCCTCCTTTAAAGGCAGAATTTTGCTTTCAGAGGTGGAAGTGTTTAATGCTTTTGTGAAAAATGTACTGTTCTCTTACTGAAAATTTACCAAGCTACCCTATACAAGTAACCGGTTCATATAAATTCTAAATTGTTAACCTATGGTAAAATTTTTACCAAGAGTATAGTTAAGTGTTAAGAGAACCATACTCATTAAGAACTTCCTGAAATTAGGGATCGTATCTTTTACAGCCGTATCTATACTTCTGTGTCTAAGGTATTCAAGATGTGCCTGATAAATGAATGAAAGAATGAAGGAAGGAAAGAAGGAGGATGAGGGTCACTTTTGATAAATGCTAAACGTGAAAAACACATAACAGACAGCAATGGCACATGCTCACATAATAAAATAAAATGTAATACATAGAGGAAGCTGGAACTCCCTCCATCCAAAGTTCAAACTTCTCAGCAAGTTGTTCAATATCTTTCAAAATCCAGTTCTATTTAGATTTTGGCTAAAGTCCCACTATTCTTTCCTGCTAATTCACCCCTCCCTCCCTATGCTTTTCACCTTTTTCAGTGCATCAGGCACACCTGCAAAACTTTGTCAAAATCCACATAGTAGACCCCATTGCAGACCTATTGATTCAGACTATCTTAGGTCCCTGAGTACGATATTCAAAATTATTGTAATTTTTTTCTCATGCCTCACAAATATTGGTAAGCACTTACCAATATGTTTTTCTTCCAATACATATGCCCTTACCTCTACACAATTGTTCATGCTCTTCTTTCTTCCTCAAATGCTCTTTTCTGCCTCTATTTCTAATCAAAGTTAAGAGATTTCTTAACTCTCTCCCTCCCTCCAACACTAAAGTCCCGTCGGGGGATGAGGGGGGGCGGCAATTCTTCTCTGCCCTCTCCTAAATCAATGCATGAATAGATAATGAGCTTGTGTTATTCTGGAACACTTTACAGCACATTAAATTTAGTTTTGTCAAGCTCTCAATGGCCAGGAGATCTCAATGTGAACCATTTTTAGAATACTGCTCAGGTTATTAAGGGCTTGTAGGGGCTTAAACCGGGTAGACAAAGTTCATCTTGTCTTCATTGAGAAAGTCCAGGCCCTCAGGACCACTCCTTCCAACTGAGAAGTCTCGAGCTGTCCAGTTGTAGCAAAGTGTCTACCCTCCTTAGTCATAGTACACAGTTAGCCCTCCCATAACCCTGAAAGGGAAAAGTCTAGGTCTTCCCTCCTAGATTAAGTGCCTTCCAACTCCTAGTACCTTCAACCTAGTACCTCCTAGTACCTTCAACCTCCAAGATGCAAACTGTGTAAGGATTATTATCAAGAGGTTTCAAGAAACACAAAGAAGCTCTTATTTCTCTCCCCACTAAAAGGGAACCTAGAACTTAGAACATGTGTCCATACAACATTTGGGGGCTCTTTCATGAAGGCAAATGTACATTTCATGCTTTTCTGTCCCATGGCAACAAAAATAAATCACAAAGTAACCTTCTAAACATATTATCCTGCTACACAATTTTTTTTAAAGATTTTATTTATTTATTTGACAGGCAGAGATCACAAGCAGGCAGAGAGGCAGGCAGAAAGAGAGGGGGAAGCAGGCTCCCCGCCCGAGCAGAAAATCCGATGCGGAGCTCGATCCCAGGTCCCCGAGACCACCACCCAAGCCAAAGGCAGAGGTCCAACCTACTGAACTACCCAGGCACACCCTGCCACAAAATTTTTAGCCAGTTAGATAGATATAGATATGTTTCTTTCTCCAATATGTTAAAAATCTCGTTATCAGATTTATAACCCATTCATTCAAAAATATATACTAAGCAACTAATTTAAAAGTGTCAGTGATGTATATGTAAGGTACACTGTGCTAAATGCTGGTGATAACGGAGAATAAAGAACATATAAAGCCCCACCCTTATGTTGCATATAATCTGAAGGAAAATGCATGCAAGTAAACCATCAGTTGCAATGTGGCCTCCTCAGTGCTGTTCTAAGAAGCACAGGAGGCTGTGATGTACATAGAACATAGAATATACATGTACCTTTCACATGTGCATGGACATAAAACATAGAATGTACATTTCACCTTTAGAACACAGTGCCTATAGATAACTAGGGCTTAGTAAATATTCCTTTTATAAACTGAATACTTTTTCAAAGGAGAAAAACAAAAACAACATTTGGTAGGGTTAGGAAGGGGGTAATTGGTTGGCAATGGGTACCCTAAAAAGTAGACTCATTGGTGTATGGGGAAGTACAATTTAACAATAAAGTTAAATTCTATGTTTTCTCACTTTCCTATGTATCTATTCCCTATAGTTACCACCAAATTTTGAGAAAAGGCTGGCAAAAACATAGGCTTATTGGCAGTGATGTAGAAGAAAAGATAAGGTAGCAAATTAAATGCACTGTATCCTATAACAAATTCTCTGCTGGTTCTCCTGGGGGAGCGTTGCATATTTTAGGAAAGTGGGTCTAGAAATTCCAGGCAGTGACCAGAAATTAAGTGAAACATTTTCCATAATGCAGCTAAAAGCGGCATGGATGGGCCTGGGGAGAAGCAGATAATTGGTTATTCTAATTTACCTTAAGCAAAATTCACTTTTCTGTCTCTCTCCTTCCTATTTATTCGTACAAGTGACTCTATGTCTGTTTAACTCCTACATTAGCCATGGTTGGTAGGTCATATATAATTATGAAAGGGGATACTCATTAAGAGCATTAGAGAACATAAAGGTATTAAAGATGATATTCATAAAGGGTATAACAGATTCTATTTTGAATAAGTAGAGCAATAATTATTCTCTAATTTACTATTATAGAACTAAAGTTTCTACTTCAAATTTCAAGTATTTCTCAAGAAATATTTTCTAGCTAACACTGGTGGAATTTCTTTACTCCCATTCACTGAAAGTTGGAATCTATATCATATATTTACCAGTTTATATTAATACTATTGAGGAAAAAATAAGAAGGTTGGCACTTAACTACATCTTTAACTAGAAATTCATTTTTTGTGTTGAAAATTTATTATATTATTCCAATGTGCTAACAAAAAAACTATCTGCACCAAGGAAAAGAGAAAACAGAAAATTTTACCCAAGTTTTGTAAAAAGGGTATAAAAGTATCTTTAGTTTATATAGTATTTAGTGGATGACGCGGACTTGGGGCAAAGGCAGTCTTTCAAATACTCTCTCCTACTCTTGACATCTCTCCAGTTTTTTCTCTGAATCTATAAAAGAACTAAGGGGCTTGAGTCATCTCAATATGGTGAAGAAGCAAGCTTTGTGGCCACATGTACCCTCTGAATCCATGATGGTTTCTCCTGCAGATTCAGAGGACTGATCAGGTGCCTGGACAATGACCACTAAGATATTATTAAAATACAGTACAACAAGGGAAGCATTTCTGGTATTAAGTTATTATCTGGAAAGAGAGACTCAGATTGAGTGAATAACTAGAACACTGGCCTTTCATAGAACAAGAACAGGACATCATGGGATACCGGGGTGGCTCAGTTGGTTAAGCAGCTGCCTTCGGTTCAGGTCATGATCCAGAGTCCTAGAATCCAGCCCTGTATCAGCTCCCTGCTTAGTGGGGAGCTGCTTTTTTCTCTCACTCTGCCTGCTTTCTACCCTGCTTATGGTCTCTCTCTCGTTCTCTCTTTCTGGCAAATGAATAAAATCTTTTTTTTTTTTTTTTTTTTTTTTTTGAAGAAAGAACAGGACAGGACAGGGCATCCATAGGAACAGAGGTTTGGCAAAGTGTTCCCTGCCTATGCACACAGGTTGCCAGGTGAGATAGTGGGAAATGTGGATCCTCTGCTGATTATTTTTATCTCTTTAGTGAAATAGAAAACAAAGCCATTAGCTGATTGTTTGGAGAAGAGAAGGCTATTAACAGTTTAGGGAACTGTGTCATGATGGCAGCAAAAAGGCCCAGTTGTGGTTAGTGGTCATTGACTTAATGGGAAGCCAAGTAATGTGACTGTGTTCTTTATCCCAATAGACTGAGTCATATAGCAAACAGTCTAGAGCTGAATCTGATCAGGGTTGGGTTTTAAGAGGTAGAGTAAGAGGGTTAAGGGAGTCGAGGATATTTTAGGGATTTATTGTCTTGATGGGCTTTTTGTTGGGTAAAAAGGGAAATCAAGACTTGAAGGAGAGCAAATGATAATGGGACTGATGGGTGGAGAGTCCTGTAGGAAGGAATTACTGGAGTGGGTATGTTAGAGGGAGGAAGCTGGAAAGTTGAAAAAGGAAAGTATGTCTGAAATTAGGTTTATGAAGATATTATAGTTATAATAATAAGGCCTAAGTATGACAATGGGTATTGGTGACTGTAGTAAATGAAGAAAAAAAGTGATAATTTGACTACATATGAACCCAAAATTATATATCAAAAACATCACAAAATTATAATGCAAGGGACACAGGGAAAATGTGTTTACAAGATATGTGATAAAATGTTAATAAATTAACAAAATAACCATCTCTTTTAAATCCATAAGGAAAATAAAAAGCATGCCAATGAAAATTGGCAAACACAGGCTTTGGCAATTCTCAAAATAAGATGTGCAAATAAATAATAAACACATGAAGAACTATTCAAGCAAATTAAAGCATCTGTCCAATTTGAAAAATATTTGCAAACTAAAACATCCAATGTCAGCAGATTTATAGTAATAAAATACAAATATATACAAATGCTGTTGAAATTTTAAATCAGAACAACATTCTCAAAGTGACTTTTGATTCTCAAAAAGTTACATATCCATTGATTCACTAATTCTGTATCTAGGAATTTATTCTAGGACAGAATAAAAAATGTGTGTTTCTGATTATTTTTATTTGGGGATTTATTTAGCATTATGTTAGTGAAAATTGAAATCATCTTAAATATTAGGAGCATCTTGCAGGAAATGGCTGTATAAAAGTAGACAGAATGAAACTGCACAATCTTTGAGTATCATTTTCAAATAAAACTTAGTAACAAGGATATCTTCATTAAAGAGTGCTAAGTAGAACAAAACAAAAAGTGCTAAGTAACCAAAGCCGACTATAAAACTATATATATCCAGTTTGCTCCCCAAATAATTATGTATGCTTGTGTAAGTGTGTTCAGGGATGGTATGTGTGTATACAATTACATACATGAGGTATGGAAGGAAAACTTTTGATATTGCTTATCTTTGGATGCTGGATGACTTAAAAAAACTTTTTCACAGTACTCATACTCTACCATATATGGGGATGCTCAGCTATAATTTGAGTGAAGTCAACATAAAAGAAGCAAGGATAAGATATAAAGATAGAATAAGGGAGTCCTGACATAATTTGGATTCCTGGATGCAATCATGTGCAAATCCAATTACTCGGTGTCCTTTTCCACAATCTTGTTGAATATACAAATATGTTACCCATACTCTGTTTTTTGCTTTCTTTTGTTTTTCCTTACGTAGATTTAACTAGGTTTTGATCATTTGAATCAGAATGGTAGAAAGAGATTAATATAATCTCTTCTATGAATTATGCAGCAATGAATTCTCAATACATAATCTTTGTCCTAATTTCTGTTTCCTCATTAGATTTCTAGAAGACACTGAATGTATCAAACCATACTGGCTGTTATTACAGTTAAAGGAACGAGAGATGTTATCCAGGATGACCAGCCAGGCATATAGGCAGGGTCTCAAAGGGTGACCATACATGGATGTGATGATCCCTGTTTCTAGGTTCTGGTCCCGGTTTTGAAAGTCAAGAAACTGAACTTTCATTGGTATAGATGAGGTTCAGAGAGAATATCAGCTCTAGGAGGAATGCCAATTTATGGAATCAGAACTATTACCTTCATGCCAAATGAAATATCAGTGGCATTGATCAGTGAACTCTCTCCAAAGGGGGCCAAGTTCTTCCACTCCCACGCCACTGGACCCCACCCCACCCCTGCCATTTGGCAATGTGAGGACATTTTTGGTTGTCACAACTGAAGGGTACTCCTTGCATCTACACAATAAAGACCAGGGATGGAGCTAACCATACTACACTGCATAAGACATAGTCCCCTATGACAAAGAATTGGTCATCCCAAAAGCCCATAGAGCTAAGACTGAAAAACCCTGCAACAGAGGCATATACCAGCCCAATGATTCAGACAATTTATCCCAACTGATCCTCTATCATTTTTCATGGAAAACATTAGAGTTACAATAATTTTTTAAAATCTGTGTATTCTCGATTTCTAGCCTCCCATGCTGACCATTTACCATCTCTTAGTCCAGAAGCCTCCTAACAGTCTATAACACCATTAATTAGAGCTCAACTTTCTTTGTTCCAAGCACATTCCATCCTAGTATCTCTAGGATTACAAGCCATTCAGATTAACTGGTGCCTTAAGATGTGACCACAGTGTTTCATTTGCATGGCAAACTGGATCATAGATAAACATATTTCAGCTTTACTAGAAATTGTCAAATTGGTTGTATTAATTTACACTCTCACCAACAGAGTTTTTCCCCATATCCTAACCTATGCTTAACATTTCCAGACTTTAAATAGTCTAGAAAGTACTGTAAGAGAACTTCCCCTACAGGAAATGTCAATCTTGATGTAAAAATGGCATTTAATTATTGTTTTAATAAGCATTTTTCTGAATTCTATGTCAATGAGAATCTATTGATTCTTTATCAGCTGTTCAGGTTTCTTCTACAATTTGCCCAGGATATTCACTCACTTTTCTGTCACCTTTTTATTTTTTTCCTTAGTGTTTCTTATTGACTTTGTATTTGTCCTTCTGTTCTTTTTTCTGATATTACATATTGCAATATGTTTCAGTAACATTTATTTATGATAGAAATTCTTAATATTAAAGATACTTCGGATCATTTAAAACTTTTTTTAATTTTATTTATTTCTTTGACAGAGGGAGAGAGAGAGAGAGAGAGAGAGAGAGAGAGAAGAGAGAGCGCAAGCAGGGAGAGCTTCAGGCAGAGGGAGAGGGAGAAGCAGGCTCTCCACCGAGCATCAAGCCCTTCATGGGGCTTGATCCCAGGACTCTGAGACCATAACCTGAGCCAAAGACAGCTCCTTAACCAAATGAGCCAGCAAAGAACCCTCAGATTATTTTTAATCTTAAAAAAGGTGTACATGAGTGTTAGCTCCAAAAAGTGATACCCTCAATAGTTTACAAATCTCAGAGAAGCACAGATAATTATTGTGTCTTATGTTTGAAAATAATTTTTCTCTTTTAATACATGTGAAATTATAATATTATTTCTAGTTTCATAATACCATAATACCATTATTATAAATATAAATGATAATATTATAATTCTATTTCTAGCTTTACATATATATTTCAAGGTACCTTAAGCTATTATTTTACCCTTGAATTTCCTTCAAAGTATAGACCTCTGCAATAAAGTCACTGATGATTACTTATATTTATGCCATTTAAGGTAGTCACAAATGTTTTACCTCATGATTTTAAGATAGATATGATGTAATTTGCTAGTGTTTCTCTTTGCTATGAGAAAACTACAGCACAGATTTATTTTACTTTATACAAAGCTGAATGACATCTCTCTCATTTGCATATTCAACAAATATTTACCATATTCCCACTGTGCGACAGTGGCGTTTTAAGCACACAGAATATACTAGGATACAAAATAAACTGAGGGGTACCTGGATGACTCAGTCAGTCAAGTGTCTGACTTTGGGTCAGGTGATGATCTCAAGGTTCTGGGATTGAGCCCTGGGTAGGACTCCCTGGTGAATAGGGAGTCTGCTTCTCTCTCTCTTTCTCTCTCCCTTTCTCCCTCCCCAGCTAAGCTCTCTCCCACCACAAACAGATAAAAACTAAAAAATAAATAAATAAATAAATAAACTTAACTCCTGCCTTTATGAAGCTAACATTGTGGAGAGGACAACAGCCTAAATAAATATTTAAACTATGTTGGCTACTGGTAAGTCCCTAGAACAAAATTTAAGTCTGAAAAGTGAGTATCGATGTGGGAGGTGAGGAAGGGGAGCATGAGATTCCAAAGAACAGCCCTCCCAAAAGCCTCACTGATATGGCATTCTGGGAAAGTTGGAAATATGTGGATATTAAAAAAAAAAAAAAAAGCATTTCAACTGAAAGGCAGAACAAGAAGAAAGTCACTAAAGCATAAGACTTCAGGAATCAAGAAAGGAGAGGAAGTGATAAGGGAATCCGGGAGAAAGGAGTAGGGGATAAGGTCAGAAAGATAATGGAGGTGCCAGGTAAGCATTCTAGCTTTTACTCTCCGTAAGATGGGGAAGTTTGTAGTAGAGAGTAACCACATCTGACTTCAGTTTTAAAGGGATCACACTAGCTTTCACTTTGAGGAAGGTCTGCCAGGAGACACGGGCATAAACAAGATCAGGTAAAAGATGGAGTTTTCTACACTTGTGTCTCCTCCAACTGCCTTTTAAACCCACCTCAACTGAGTATTTTTGACTTTCTCCTATTAAGAGTAATAATTTACACAAGTAAATCAGTGCCAGGAAAATGCCAGGTCCTCATCTTACTTGACCTCTCAGGACCATTCATTCTCCCTGACACACATTTTCACTTAACTTCCCAGAGAGCACAAGCTCTTCATTTACCTCCTAATTTACAGGCTCTTCCTTCTCAGCTTCCTTTGCTGATTTCACCTCACATCCCCAGACACTAAATACCGAATCCAGGGCTCATTCTTCCTTTTCTCTTTCCCATCTACACTGCCATCCTTGCTGATCTCATTCAGTCTCTGGGCTATAAATACCATGTAAATGCTGACAGCTCCCCATTGCTGTTTCTACTGAGACTTTGCCATTGAATTCATATATCTAATTATCAGTGACGTTCATCCTCAGAAACGCTCCATCTGCAGCCTTCTTTGTCTCAGTGGTAACGATTCCATTCTTCCATTCTTAACACATTGGAATCAGAAATGAGGGCTGGAAAACGAGTCTAGACATAAAAATGTTAGGGTTATCAGCATAGAGATGATGTTCAAGGAATTTCCCTAGAAATTGTGTTCTGCATTGTCTTTAACAGAGCAGTTCTACTAGGGATCCCTTTGGTTTGTAAATGGCACGCCTCAGGACAAATACATTTCTTACCTACATCGTAACTACAACCTACAATTTTCAGTTAAGTAAATAAAAATAATTATTAATAATATTAATAAATTAGTAATTACTGAGATACTGGACTAAATAATTTACATCAATTACCAAATAATAACCATGCTAAACTGGATTTTCCTTTTTTTTTTTTAAAGATTTTATTTGACAGTCAGAGATCACAAGTAGGCAGAGAGGCAGGCAGAGAGAGAGGAGGAAGCAGGCTCCCTGCTGAGCAGAGAGCCTGATGCAGCGCTTGATCCCAGGTCTCTGAGATCATGACCTGAGCCAAAGGCAGAAGCTTAACCCACTGAGCCACTCAGGTGCCCCTAAACTAGATTTTCTGAAGTGCTCTGACTTGCTGGTCAGAGTTTGAAGGTAACTAACCTAACCATTGGTTTTACTTGTCCCCAACTTTCTTCCAGGCCATGTAATCAATCCCTTGATAATCTCTGTTGAAGGAAAATTTTCCAAAAAGAAGTAAAATCAAGACTCTTGAAAAGATATATAATGAACATCTATTTTTTTTAAACTCTGTGTTAATGAGATAAATAGGCAATGTTAAACTTATTCAGAGATGACAAAGAATACATACATTTTATATTAAGAACGTTGAAATGATTTTGTGAGTAGATGCATTACCTACAAGCAGGGCAAGGCACAGAGCACCTGCAGAAGTAGAATCAGATAATCCAAAAGAGGATGCTATGCTATGAACAATGCTTGTTTTCATTGAAAATATCCACTGATTTTTTTGTTTATTCTAACTTTCCTTACTGATAGAAGTGTTCATATTTATTACCTGTCACATAAGAGAAAAACTGAAAAACTAGAGAGTCGTAAATAACATGGAAAGGGGAAATTATTTTTTCACCACTTCAAACACACTTAGATTTTTATATTTTCTGTAAAGAAAGGTTAAATACAATAAACATGTTCTAGTGACAGTCACTCTTCAATTGCTATATGACATAAAATTATGTTTCTAGTTCTCAAGGTTATATTCTAGTTTGTTATCATGTTAATTCAATTATAATAATTCTAGAAGACCCACTAGAAAACTACTCTTCTCTCTTTGTAACAACTTAGCACTGGAGGAAAAAAAATTGTCTTGGAGAGCATCAGTCAGATAACTTTCAACTAAACTTATACATGTGTGGTACAATAAAGAAATTCTGGTCTTTGACTTTTGTTCCTGGCATAAAGTTTCCAAAAAACTTGGAATTTCCTGGGTAAAACTTTCTGCAGAGGATTGTCTTTGTTATATTAATTAGGTGACTCTGGGTGGGGCCCTAGATACCTTCAGGATGTGGACTGGTCTCCCAGCATGACTAACCACATGATTAGAGCACTTGAACTTGGGTTAGCCTAAACTCTGGCAAGGGGAAGGGAGCTGGAGTTTGATGTCATTACTTGGTAAATGATTTGATCAACCGTGCCTGCATAATAAAACCCCAGTTAAAACTCTGGACGATGGCCACAGTGGAACTTTTGGGTTGGTGGACCCCCTTATGTCCCGGGAGGGTGACATGCCTAGATTCCAAAAAGAGAGGGCTTGGAAGCTCTGCATCCCCCATGCTCTACCCTAGATCTTGCCTATGTGTCTCTTATATTTAGCCGTTCCTGATCTGTATACTTTCTAATAAGATCGTAAGCATAAACACAGTGCTTTAGGTAAGTTCTGTTAGTCATTCCAGCAAATTATCTAACCTGAATGAGGGTTCTAGGAACATTTCTTTGGTCAGTCAGAAACACTGGTGGCTCTGTCTCACAGAGAGTATCTGGCATGGGGGTAGTCTTGTGAAGGATTTTGTCCTTACCTGTGGGATCTGCACAACCCTGCACTACCTGCACTACCTGGGTAGTGAGCATCAGAGTTAAATTGAATTGCGGGACATCTAGTTGCCAGAGAACTGATGTCAGGACAGAATATGTCAATATTGATCAGTGTAGAATAAAATGTGTCAGCAGTAAAAATATGTAAAAATATGGTGAAAATATGCTTAAATGAAATACCTAAGCAGTGACCGAATTTGTTACTGGTTTGCCCATGTGATATTTAGTTATCAGCTCAATTCAGGTTAAAATCAATTTTTGAACAAATTAAATTTTTCTGTCTGTGAGTATTAGATTTTTCCATCTATGATTATTGAGAAATCATAATAACTTTTCCTAAAGTAAGTTTTCCAGAGGATTTCCTTTCCCACCCACATAAATATATAAAGAGGAAACTTCTGGGCCAGTTCCTCCTACTGCAAAGTAGAAATATGGCAGGTATCCAACGTATGTGAGCAGTGTAAGTGGTAAGTCTGGATGATGTAGAAACAAAACCTACTTTTTAAGTCATCATATTTCATTGCTTACACATCTTTTTGGCATCAGTGCATCTTGATTTCATTTAACCAATTTTTTCAGCCACTTACAAAATAAAAATGCAAGGCTTTAACCAAAAATATTGGGAAAAATAAATCCAGATATAAACATTACGTCTACGGGATTGTTAAAGCAGCTTCAGTTACAATGAAAGCAATGTTTTTAAGTTTTCTTGCATTAAGAACATAATGCTCCCAGTATTTCAGAAGCCAGGGGTCTATTTATAATGGTCTTGGCCTCTCTGTGCCAAATGCTTAGTGTACAAACTGAAGCCAAAAAATCAAGGATCCAAATTACACCATGTAGAATGCCAATGCAAGTTTTCTTTTTTTATTTCCTAAAGCATAATAAGACTAAGAATTTAGAAAGTCCAGCTAAAAATACGCTCATTCTTGACTCTTCAAATATGTGAAGTTAAAAAAATAAGCATTTGACCTCTATTTATTGATTCAATCTACATAAAGCAGCATTAAAATTATTTGAAACTGATTTTTATGGCCAAGAGAAAAATCATAAAAAATTTAAACTATACAAAGAAAATAAGTCACCATAAGACCTCATCTCTTTCTTGCAAGACACTGTAAGGGAAAGCTTTCTGGTTTCAAAAGAAGATGTTGCTATTATGTTAAAAGATCTAAGGATAAAACTGCCAGAAAACAAAATACTTTGATTACATCTTCAATTTGTAAATTTGTAAATCACAGATAGCGAAGGAGAGAAATTGGATAAATGGTGGATGATGCTCACTGGAAAATTGTGCTCTGTTATTGAGTAAAATTAGTTCACTGGGAACCTTCATTTGCACACAAGTCATTATGGGAATTCTGTTTTTCCTACCTACATGGTATTAGGCCATTCTATAAAGTGAAAAACCAAGCCCTGGAACTTGAGCTATTTTTACTCAATTTTCCATTTCGAGTACTGAGGTAGTACCAAACCATCACAATTTCTATTTATTATTACTCAGGTTAAGAGCTATGATGTTTCAAACATTTCCATTATAAAAATATCTTTCTAAGAGTACTAAAACTTTCCTTGGCCTAGATAGTTCCAAAGCTTGTTCTAATCCCAAAATGTATTCTAAACTCTTGAATTCCATTCAGAAACAATAAATTAATAAACAACCTGTTTAGCAAACATTGCCTTTTTAAAATTATAATTCAAGGAAGACATTATTATACCACCTTTCCCTACTCAGTGGGTGTGGCAATTATAGAACATAACACCCATTCAGGCTCATGACCAGTTCCAGATTTTCCATACCTACAAGCAGTGGTGACCCTAGTCAAAACTTCAAGGCAAATAAAATGCCTCGTTGGAACTCCCATGGTCCCCTCAGACTTCACCACTTCAGAATCCCTAGTTTTGCATCAGGAACCCCTCTTTACCAAGGACTTGTCAGGATTAATCATGACTTAAAGGACAATTTTTAAGACAGGAATGTTTAACAAAAAGATGAAAACTGTGTTAGTGGTGTTTCACATTGCTTCTTCAGCTTCCACATTGGGCTCTTCCTGCCATGTGCAATGATGGACATGACACATTTCCTCTACAACCATGAAACTCATTTGATTTAAAAATACTGAAGATTGGTCATTGAATCCCAGAAATATTTAGATGACATGGAAATGCTATCTTTTGGTGGATGGCGTTCATTTTTTATGAAAGCCTTCTTTCTAACGCTAGAATGTTTAAATTATTTCCTTCTTCAAATTGTCTCTGATGTATTCCCTTTGCCCTGATGTCATCTCTTTTCTGCGGTTCCACCCATACTAATACTTAACCAAAATCTCTACTTCTTAAAGTTATTTTTGTAGTTCTCATAGATCTAAAATCCTTTAGGAAATTGCATGAGAAGACAATAGATATTCTCATTCACAAAATGAAAACTTCAAAACTTACTAACTTTAGAAGCTCCAGTAAAGAGTATATCCAAATTCTTGGTCTTTTCTTATTATAGCACTTGACTTGGTTTCATCTCAATACATTCAAAAGTCTCAAATTGATCTAATATAGTCTGTCTATTTGAATTGCATTTTATTCCTGACTACAAAAGTGTTTTTTTAATCTATTAAGTAAATAACCTGTTGTCTTTTTAGATTTACCATTCTTTATTTTTGTAGTACCCTTCTATGTAATTCATTTCCTCATAAGTAAATGAAATTCATTTTAACACAGCTTCATTTTATTTTTATCATTTGAAATGTTTACAATTTGTTTAAAAACAGGAATTCAGTCTAGATTTTTAAAATAAAGAAAAAGGAAAGGTGAGAAAAGAAAAGGAGTGCTTATACCATATCCTTAAAATTTTGAAGTGGTTACCTGAGCAAGATGGTGGCAAAAAGCTCATGAAACAAGAGACAAGATTTTTCATGTTATAAAATAGTAATGAAAAGAAACTTCCTCCACACTTTTCCCCCATTTTTAAAGATCTACTTATTGTGTCTTATGTAGAATTTATGAGGTCCTGGCATAAAATGAATAGGAAAAATCATTCACTATCATGTTCAAAGGAATTGGAAAACATAACATTTGAATTACCCATCTTCTCTTTAGAGAGAGGAAACATAAATGAGTTCTTCAGAAAGAGCCACAGTTAAAGTGCTTATGGCAAGACCTTTCTGAAATCTTCCACTGACCATTCTATATCCTCACAGTGCTGCTACCATTCTATTCAAATGCAATGACACAGCCAAGCTCATGCTTCATATTTTGAAAGTTCTGTGTTTTTCAGGAGTTTGATCAAAGCCTTCTACCCATTAAGTCAGCAAGAATTATTTTGCTGAGGCTAGTTAAAGAAATGAGGTAAGGATAAGAAAGGAGGGGAGTAGGACTTCAGGGGAGGTAGGAGATGTCATGTAAATGGGAGAAAAGAGTGAGAAAGTTCTTCCATAGCAACTCAGAGAAGCACACACAAGAGCTAGGCTCAGGTTAGCTGAACAAGGAAGTCGAGGTAAAGATGGTCCTGTAAACTTCTAATTCCACAAATCTCATAGGTAATTGTCAAGCTCACTTCATACACACACACACACACACACACACATATATGATTTTAATTCACTTACATGCTTCTTAGGATACTCTGCTTGTTTGAACTTTGCCTTTATGCTGTACCCCAGGTATAAATGCATTTCTCTAAGAAGTGTTCAACTTAAACTCATGAGTGCATACAAGCCTTAAGGCACATTTTAGTAGCTAGAGTGGTTTGTAATAGACCTTTTTTTTAAATTAAGAAATGAGATAGTGTCCTGGAGGAAGTTTAAATAAGTTCCATGGTATGAAGTTGGAGGATAATAGTACACTATCCACTTGAAAAGTACTTAGCTCATTTCTAGAATGAAATACTGACAATAAATTGACAGCATTCTTCAAACTTGCCTAGAGCCATCACCAATCTTGTTCTGATGACTTTCAGATCCAGAAGTCTACAGCAATTAAAAACTTTGGATTCTATCTACCTCCAGTAGGGAATCCTTTGAATTCTATCTATCTATCTATCTATCTATATATATATATATATTTTAAAACAAGATAGTGAAAAAAATGTATCAAGTAACATTTTTGTCTAATGTCTTAAAAACATACAATGTGACCAATTTTTGCTTTGTCTTATTTTCTTTTGCTTTGTTTTCCCAGAGGGTGCAATGTATAGGAGATTTTGGCAATCCCAGTAAAGAAATGAAAGGTTGGATCAAGATTAAATTTCACAATATATAGAATCTGTAAAATGTCTAATATAGCACCCTGCATATCACAGACTCTCCAGAAATGATAATAGTTTTAAGCACTTAGTTCCTATTGTGTGCCTATCTACTTAGTTCCTATTATGTGCCTTTCAGAGCTCTTGGGTGCATTTTCAATGAGTAGTAATATTTGGAAAGTTATATATTACCAAGATATATATTACTCTAATATATATCATATATTAGTAATATTATACATATATGTATATTTTGAGCAATGGGTCTCAACAGTGGCATTTTCTTTTATAATCCTCACACTATGAAGTAAATGGGGGATTTCCTTATCCCCATTTTGCAGACAGGAAACTGAAGCACAGAAATGTTAGGCAAGTTTGAGCAAGTTTGCTCAGGGACACACAGCTGATAAAGTAGAGGAGTCTTTGAATCTAGCAATCTGCTAGAATGATAAATACAGTGGATTGAAAGGGTATGTATGCCAGTAGCAGGATACATGGTACCACATAAGGCTAGCAAGGTATGAAGGGAGAAGATCACAGGGGCTTATCAGCCATCTAAGGGAGTTTTCTCTTTATCCTAAAGACAATGGAAAGTCATGGAAAGGTTTTTAATCAGGGAAGTATATGAACAGATATGCCAGATTATTACTTGACTGCAGTGGAAAACATCAAGAGGCAAAAGTAGATCTCAAAGAACCAAGTAAAACACTATTACACTGTGTAGGCAGGAGAGTGTTATCTGGGTCTAAAGAGGTAGTGTGTGGGGCGGGGTGGGGGGGCTGAAGACATGCTTTGTGGAGGCACTTTATATCCTAAAAGCATTTACATTCCTCTAATTAAAATCTTCAATTCACTAAAGTTCTATTATCTGCTGAGGCCACCTAAAGCAACTGAATACTGCAGTACAAACAACAGCTTTATGGGGCACCTGGGTGGCTCAGTCAGTTAAGCATCTGCCTTCAGCTCAGGTCAAGGCTGGCATCAGGCTCCCTTCTCAGCAAGTAGTCTGCTTCTCCTTCTCCCTCTACCTCTCCCCCGGCTCATGCTCTCTCTCTCTCTCAAAAAAAAAAAAAAAAAAAAAACAAAAACCAAAAAACCTTTTTTTAAAGAAATAGTTTATGAAGAAAGTCAAATGTTTTTTTAACTACTTGACCTATTTTTAAAGTCAACTGGAATTAGTTGTTACATAAACATTTGTTGAATTAGTTGAGTGCTGGTTGTATTACTGACATTATAAAGGCTATATATATATTTTTTTTCAAAATAATGCCCCCTAAGAAGATGAAATTCATGTGTAATCTTATATAAATCAACTCCATATTCTAATGATTTGAAGAAAAATATAGCCACCCATGCAAGTCATATCCCAGTCACAAAGCAATAATTACATCAAAACAAACAAAAAAATAAAAGATTCACCAAAGAGCAGACTAGATTTTCTAATTCAGTATAACTATAGAATTAAGTACTGAAATTATCATTTGACTTTATTAGTGTCCATACTGTACGGTTTATAAAGGACTTATTTTGAATCATAGCAGATATAGACTCTAATCTCTCCCTTACCTATCGTGTGGGATCTCAACTTCCTTATCTATAAATAAGGACAACAATGCCCACCTTGAGTTGTAGGAATTGAAGGAAATATTGTACATTAAATGTCTAGTCTAGTGCTTAACACAATAACAATTAGCCATAATTAACAGACCAACAGGCAGATCCGAAACTAAATCTGTATCTGAGACCTCAGCTACAAATCTTTCAGAGTAGGCAATGGCACACATTAGTTGGATCCAGGATTTCAGGGAAATATATCAGAAATGATAGAGAAATAAGAGTAGGGATGGGAATGGGCTGCATTTTTATGTGTGGTTTCCTGCCTAAGATTTCTTTCTTGGGTGGAAGATGGAGTGAGGGAGGAGATGATATCCTCCATGAAGTATGAAAGATTAAGTGCACCTGTTAGACCTTATCAAATACATATAAGGGCTGAATATGAACAGACAGATCATTTCATAGGCCAACTGGTACTGATTCGCTCCATGATACATGGAATCAATTATAGGCATTTTGGGAAAACGCTGGCCATATGCAGCCATGATTAGTGGCTGGTTTCCTCAGTTAAGCGCTGATCCATGTAACACCCTGACAAATATAACAGAGCCCTGTGAGCTGTATCAGCTCTCTCTATCTCTCTTACCTCTCCCTTTTATCCAGAAAAGAGAATAGCCTCCTGCATTTGTCATCACAACTATCTACTTGATAACATTTATGATAATATGTTTGAGAGGTTAATAAATCTCTGGAAGTGGAAAACAGGCAATGGTGAGAACATAGAGTAAGAAACCCAACAAAGGAAGAGCAGCTGTAGTCAAGACATTTCCCCTCTTAAGTATAATCAACTGAAATCTTAAAATGAAACTAAAATATTTTTTGAGACTAATGTGATCATTAAGGATTCAAAAAGCAGGCTCGTGAGCCAAATTCTGGATTGCAGAACATATGTTACATTTACTACTTTCTCTTTCTGAAGAGGACCTATATAATTCAGATCCTCCATGGCAAACCACACCAAGGAGAATGCTGAAGGGAGACTGGCTACCTAGATGTATTTGTGAGTGTCCATTCAAAGAAGATGTTTCAATGTCTGTATGCTAATATTTATATAAATGCTATCCATTAAAATTTAAACCATTGATTAGAAATCTGGGATCCTTAATAACTTGACTTCCAATAAGCAAAATGAGAAGAAGCTTGTGAGACATGCCAAGCTTTCACGACAATTCAAAGTCCAAAATATAAGTAAGTGTTTAAGTAATTTTCAATATTTTCAGCTTAAAAAAAAAACTCCAAGAAAAATAAATGTCAAATATATCTAAATGCCATAAGTTCTTGAAAAATAAATGCTTAACTACCCATTTGCCTGATAATGCTTTCACAAACAAGAGCCCTAAATGCCAAAATGTCTGATAGAAATCCTTATGACACTATAAATCTCAGGTTTTCTTGGGGCAGATGTTATGGCAATGAAATGGTGAATACAGATAGAGAAGTAACTGTGTGGCCGTCTTACTTTTCTCTTACCTACTTCATCAACAAATGGTGTTTCAGTCGAAATAATAAAGATAGCGAGATTGATGTTACCAATGGAAAGCAGAGAACTTTTAGACCAGTACTGTAATTTTAGTAATATTAAGTAGATGAGAAATATCCAGTCTAGAGGTTGTTATGTTGAATGTTACAGATAGCAAGATAGTATGGGAGTGCTTTATTTCATAGAAGAATAATAAGAGATAGAGATTTTATGAGAAATAAGTACTACTGGCATTATTTCTATGATGGTTAAATACAGATATTTTAAATACATGCATAAGAGTATTTCAGTATTGTGTAAAAGGAGTTTTTAGCAGTTTTGGAGTGGAGTCTTTCGGGTTTTCCACATATAGTATCATATCATCTGTGAAGAGTGATAATTTGACTTCTTCTTTCCCGATTTGGATGCCTTTAATTTCCTTTTGTTTTCTGATTGCTGAGGCTAGGACATCTAGTACTATGTTGAATAGCAGTGGTGATAATGGACATCCCTGCCGTGTTCCTAAAAGGAGTTTTTAAATAATACACAATACAAATTTGGGGAAAATAGATTGTCAAATTAAAATACAAATGTATTAATGCGATTTATTCAAATGAAAATAATTCCTATTAAGTGTGACAGGTACCTTTATCTCTATGTCCTTCTCATGTTTACTTCAGCTCCAACATTCCCCATGACATTAACAGGAGTTTGCTGTGTACAGGGAAAGTATACACTCTTAAAATTTAAATATTTCTGTTCTTAGCTGTAAAATTATTTTCTTGTTGTATATAAAATGATGTTAAAGTAATTTTGAAAAGGCATATGTATATCTTTAAAATATGCATGTTATATGTATGTATTTACAAATGTGCCTCAAATAGAGCAGATCCTTGATCTTTCATTTAAGCCTTCCCTTTCATGATGGTCTGGCATGGCATCAGAGAACATATAGAGAAAATACAGAGACATCCAAACTCAATGCAAAGAATAAGACACTCTGTCATGAAAAAATAAGATGGAAAGCTTAACATTTTCAAGATTTCTCATGAATTTACCAGTAGAATTAGACTGTGTTCACCTGTGCAAGTGATTTAAAGTAAGAGTTTTCAATGTAAAAAGACTTTAATGAGAACATTTTCAAAGAAAGTTTGAATAGTAGCAAGGATTCAGAGTTACATGCTTTCTTTGAAAAGTGTGACGGAGTTGCTGTAGACTTTTCTAACATTTGGGGTCAGAATACAGGCCAGGCAAAAGGGCAAAGATGACTCAAAACCGGTAGATTAATTTACGTGTAGCCAATTATAATTAATATCACATCAAAGCTGTTTACATTTCTGCTGTCACCCATATGCATTAGCACTAGGTTAATGCTCAAGGCATGAACCAAATGATAACTTGCATAAACCTCCACTGCTCTTAGACAGCGAAGTCCATTGCCCTACCCCTACTTCCTGGGAACAACCTTTGATCTTCAGATCAACAGTAAAAATAATTACTGACTTTGGCCAAACTGGGATTCGTCATTTCAATTCTGAGTAGCTGCACAGCTGGAGACAGATGTGCAGGTCTCCTGCCTAGATCCTAAAGAATCTTCCCCTAGCGTTTATATGGTGCTTGTCTTTCGTTTATCAGAGGCCAAATGTTTCTCTTTTGTAAACGTGTGTAAAACATTCTCAGAATTTCAAACAATAACAAATCAGGGCTGGATGTGGCCAAAATGCAAAAAAAAAAAAAAAAAAAGAAAGAAAGAAAGAAAAGAAATCTCCCATCTGTCCAAATCAAACAGTTATATTATCAGAAAATAAGACTTAAAAACAACACATAGGCACATATGCATACATAATTGTTTTAATATAGATTTTAAATAATTTGTTCAAAGAGATAATAATACAGAAAATGTCAAAAGTTTAAACAAGGGAAGATTACTAGAGAAAATATTTTTTTAATTATGAAAATAGTGTGCTGACCCTTGAAGTAAATGTTTATTGTTAATTTTTTCTTCTTTCCCTTTTTATACATTAATATTATTATTAACTTTTTTTAGAAAAAATAATCTAACATTATCCCCATGTGAAATATTATATTTGTAGTTGATGTCTTTATATGTCATTTGTTCAGAAAGAAGTTATTCATTCATTTATTTGACAATGATTTAGAGATTATTAAGTATTGGATACAATTCTAAGCATTGGGAATACCTACGTGATAAAACAGAATGTGAATCTATAGTCTCAGACAGAATATAAATTCTACTGAGAAGAGACAAACAGCAAATGAATGAATAAGTGAATTTCAAGTATTGAATGGTGGCAGGAACAGAATTCAACAAAATAGAATATGATGACTGAGAGTGGCTGGGGGTGGAAGGAGGTTCACGACTTGCTTTAAAGGAGGTACGTAGTCAGGGAAGACCTCCCTGAAACTTGTGTTTCCTGGTGTAACCGTGATGATAAAGGGTCAATCACAGAGGAATCTGGGATTAAAAACTGTCGCAACAGAATGAGCAGCAAGTGCAAGGATCCTAAATAGGACTGAGTTTGATGTATTGAAGGAGCACAGAGAGAGCCAGCATAATCTGGGCTCGGGAGTTTGAGCAACCTGGCAGGCACTAAGGCCCACTTGGCTCTGGAGGCTATGGTAAGGACATCTGATTTTATTTTACACTATTTTGAGTTTTGCTAAACATATTCTGAATCTTTTCCCCTAAGGAATATTGATAGCATGGAAAAGCTAGACCTTTCCCTTTCTAAATTAACGAATAAGAAAGAAAAATAGGTACAATGAGGCCTATCCTAACAGTAAAAAAGAAAACACTTAACAGACTCCTTTTGTTCTGTAAAGGACATAGAAAATCCAGCCAAATTATGGTTTTGCCTATCTCTTTAGGCTATTGTTAAACACAAGCCAATAAGAGAAATTTCAAGTTAGATTTTCACAACCGTCAAAAACCTCGTGGGGCTGATTTTTACATTTTATTGAGTTTGGCTCATGGATTGTCTGAATCGACAGAACTAACTTTACTAGGGTATCACACAGACACAGAATAAATAAATAAGCAGTATTTCAGGAAATCTATTGTTTGTATTTCAGGTGTTCACTAGCCCCCTTCTTGCCCACTTAAGAAATGACCATCCAGAGGTCACTCTGCACTTGAAACCAGCTCAGGTTTCACATATTTTTTAAACCTAAGCAATAGGTTCCCAAAGAAATTAATAGCATTTTACTGAAGAATTCATTAAATAAATATTATTTTAATTTAGCTTCCCAAAGTCAATAATTTTATTCCAATTAAAATCTAATACATGACTTGTCAAGACCACTAGAAAAATACAAAGAAAACCTCATAGGTAATTCCACAATTAAGAGATAGCCCTAGCTAATATCTTGGTTTCCACTTTCCAAATATTAAGACTTTTTTAACTTACTTACTTCATTATTTCCTGTTTGATTGTTTTTCAACTTAATTTATGGGGTTTCATATTCTTCTAAGTTAATGAATTGCTGATGATAACTGATAAATTATAATGTCATCTATCTGCTATTAGACCTTAAAATGGCTCTAAATGTTCCATTAAATGGAATATTAAATGAAAAATTCAATGTTATTAAATTAATGTTTATTAATTTTATTAAATTATTAAATTTAATGTTATTAAAATGAAGAAAAAGTTTTCTGAAACCATAAAACTCTAGAAGAAAACATAGGTGGTAAGCTCTTTGACACTGGTCTTTTTGGATTTGACACAAAAATCAAAGACACAAAACCAAAATTAAACAATGGGGACTACATCAAACAAAAAGCTTCTGCATAACAAAGGAAACCATCAATAATATCAAAAGACAGCCTATGAAATGAAAGATAATATTTGCAAATCAGGTAACTGATAAGATGTTAAAATCATATATATATACACACACACACACACACACACACACACACACACTTACACATTCAATAACCACCAGTCTATTTAAAAAATGGGAAGATATTTTAAATTCACATTTTTCAAAAGGCACAGAGAATATCAATAGGCTAATGATAAGGTGTTCAACACCAGCAATCATCAGGGAAAAGCCAATCAAAACCACAATGAGAAATTACCTCATACCTGTCAGAATAGCTATTATCAAAGAGAAGAAATAGCAAGCATTGGCAAGGATGCAGAGAAAAGGTGACCCTTGTGTACTGTTGGTGAGAATGTAAATTGGTGGAGCCACTATAGAAAACAGTATGGAAATTCCTCAAAAAACAAAAAATAGAGGGGCACCTGGGTGGCTCAGTGGGTTAAAGCCTCTGCTTTCGGCTCAGGTCATGATCCCAGGGTCCTGGGATCGAGCCCCACATTGGGCTCTCTGCTCAGCAGGGAGCCTGCTTCCTCCTCTCTCTCTGCCTGCCTCTCTGCCTACTTGTGATCTCTATCTGTCAAATAAATAATAAATAAAATCTTAAAAAATAAATAGATACACCGTATGATCCGGTAATTCTACTTCTGGATATTTATCCAAAGGTACTGAAAACACTAACCTCAAAAAGATAATTGGGAGCACCTGGGTGGCTCAGTGGGTTAAAGCCTCTGCCTTCAGCTCGGGTCATGGTCCCGGGGTCCTGGGATTGAGCCCCACATCGGGCTCTCTGCTCAGTGGGGAGCCTGCTTCCTCCTCACTCTCTCTCTGCTTGTGATCTCTGTCTGTCAAAAAAAAAAAAAAAAAAGATATTTTCACATTCCCTTCTATGTTCACTGCAGCATTATTTATAGTAGCCAAGACATGAAAGTAATCTAAATGTTCATCAATGGAAGAATGGATAAAGAAAATGTCACATATATATATATATATATATATATATATATATATTATATAAGTATATAATATATAAGTAAAATGGAATGTATGGAATACTATTTAGCCACAAAAAAGGAAATCCTGCCATTTTTCAACAAATGGAAGAATCTGGAGGACATTATGCTAAGTAAGATAAATCAGACAAAGACAAATGCCATATTATCTCACAGATTTGTGGAATCCAAAACAAAAACAAGTAAACAAAAATTCATGGGTACAAAGGACAGATTGGTGGTTGCTGGAGGTGGAGAGGTAGGTCATTGGAGAAATAGGTGAAGGTGGTCAAAAGTCACAAGCTTCCAGTTATAAAATAAATAAGTCCTAGGGAGTAACGTACAGCACGGTAACTATAGTGAATAATACTGTATCATATATTTGAAAATTGCTAAGAGAGAAAATATTTTAAAAAGTTCTGTTTGTAAGGAAAAAACTCTATGTGGTGATAACTAGGCAGATTATTGGATCATTTCACAATATTTACAACAATATTGAATCATTGTGTTATATACCCAAAAGTAATATAATGGTATAGATTAACTATATCACAATTAAAAAAAAAAAAAAGATTGCCAGGTCCAAATGTTTATAGCTCTGACATTGAGAAATCTTAGCTTAAGGTAAGAAATGTATAATCTTTGGAATTGGAATGACATATGTGTTCTTTATGAACTAGAAAGCAAAGTAGTTGTTCAACAGAGAAGAAGGGCGGGTGAGGAGGGGAAGCCTCTCAAGAGAAATACACACAGGAAAACAAATGTCTTCTTTGTTCTGGGCCCCGTACATTGAGGACCGGCTACATTCCTATCTCTGGTTCTATGAGGTATTCCGCAGTATTCTTACACCAATTTTTACTTAAACTAGCTGCAATTGGTTTCTTCTACTTAGTCCTGCTTTGAAACTGTGCTCTAAGAAGTGGTCCCAAGAAAATTTGCTTTTCATGAAGAAAACAAATAAAGATTTATAGATCAGTGCACAAGGCCAAAAAAAAAAAAAAAAAAAGCAACGAGAAAAACCCATCTCAAGATCAAAATAATCTATATTGTGAAATGGGAGAAACAAATTACCAATGAATAGTAAATGTGAAAGAAAACCAAGTGTTTACAATATATTTAAATTTCTAATAGTGTGATAGGAGTAAATTTAAATTTAAATAAAGTTATGGAGTGAAATAATTAATCCTCTTTATTTTAGGTAAGTTCATTAAATTTCCTGAGCTCAGTTTCCTCATATGCACAATTAGAGAGTATTAAAAACAATATGAGTTAGACCCTTTCACTTAAATGAAAGAAAACCAGTTCTATTTTATGAATAATTTGTGACATAATCCTAGTGTCCTCTGACTCATTAAAGCCCTTAAACCTTAAATATATCTAAAATAAACCACTTTGTTATCAGATCTCTTTTTATCTTCCTTCTTCCCCCTTGCTCCAAAAATCTCTCCCCCATTCATTTTCTAAAACAAGCTTTTCTGAGATATAATTTATATGCCATGAAGTTAAGTTTTTTTAAGTGTATAATTCACATTTTTTTTTAGATAGATCTTAATAGGCAAGAGAAACAAAAGCAAAAATAAACTATTGGGACTACATCAATATAAAATCTTTTTATATAAATATAAAAATCTTTTTCCACAACTAAGGATGCCATTAACAAAACAAAAAAGGCAGTCTTCTGAATGCAAGAGAGTATTTGGAAATAATAATGGGTTAATATCCAAATACATAGAGAGAACTTCTAAAAGCCAACACAAAAAACTCCCCAAATAATCTGATTTAAAATTGGCGGAAAAGGGCACCTGGGTGGCTCAGTTGGTTAAGCATCTGCCTTTGGCTCAGGTCAGGATCCCAAGATCCTGGGACCAAGTCCTGATTCAGGGTCGCTGCTCAATGGGGAGTCTGCTTCTTTCTCTGTCCCTCCCGCTGCTCTCTTTCTCTCTCAAATATAAGTAAGAGAAAATTTTAAAAATAAATAAAATAAGGAATAACACGGAGGACATTGGGAAATGGATAGGTGAAGTGAGTTGGGGGAAATCAGAGGGGGAGACAAACCATGAGAGACTGTGGACTCTGAGAAACAAACTGAGGGTTTTGGAGGGGAGGATAATTACACATTAATTTTATAACTTTAATATTATAACTACTAAACATAAAAATAAAATTTCATTGGAAAGGAAAATAAAATTCATGTGATTCTAAAGTTAGTTAACATATACATTGATGAATAGTTTTGCATTCTTGGTATGAGACAGGATTCAACATAAATTATATAACTAGCTTTTATATTTGAAGTTATAAATCATATGTAACCACTTTAGTTAATCATAAATATATAGGTAGGGATAAAAGAAGTCTAGCTATAGTAATATCATTTAATTTTTTGTATATTTTCAAAGTTTATACTAAAATTACAAAGTAATAAATATAAAAATGTTTTAGCAATGTATCAGCTTATAACTCTTTCAAGTTATTTTTTCTATTTTGTTCCAGAAAAATCAGCTGCCTGAATTATAAAAAGTTTTGTTATCCAATCATAAGAATAATTATATTTTTAGTTCCTAACCCCTAGGTACAAATGTCCCTTAATTTGGTGTCTAAAGGGAAGTTTTAAGTTTTAAAAGCAATGTGTCATTTGGGTAACTCCAAATCTGCTAGAACTTGTACAGGAATTCAGTAAAGTGTCAGGATATAAAATCAATGCACAGAAATCAGTTGCATTTCTTTACACCAACAACAAGAGAGAATAAAGAGAAATTAAGGAGTCAATCCATTTACAATTGCACAGAAAACCATTAGATACCTAGGAATAAACCTAACCAAAGAGGCACAGAATCTATACTCAGAAAACTATAAAGTACTCATGAATGAAATTGAGGAAGACACAAAGAAATGGAAAAATGTTTCATGCTCATGGATTGGAAGAACAAATATTGTGAAAATGTCTACGCTACCTAAAGCAATCTATACATTTAATGCAATCCCTATCAAAATCCCATCGATTTACTTCAAAGAAATGGAACAAATAATCCTAAAATTTATATGGAACCAGAAAAGACCTTGAATAGCCAAAGGAATATTGAAAAATAAAGCCAAAGTTGGTGGCATCACAATTCCAGACTTCAAGCTCTATTACAAAGCTGTCATCATCAAGACAGTATGGTACTGGCACAAAAGCAGACACATAGATCAATGGAACAGAATAGAGAGCCCAGAAATAGACCCTCAACTCTATGGTCAACTAATATTTGACAAAGCAGGAAATAATGTCCAATGGAAAAAAGACAGTCTCATCAACAAATGGTGTTGGGAAAATTTAACAGCCACATGCATAAAAATGAAATTGGACCATTTCCTTACACCACACACAAAAATAGACTCAAAATGGATGAAGGACCTCAAGGTGAGAAAGGAATCCATCAAAATACTTGAGGAGAACACAGGCAGGAACCCCTTTGACCTCGGCCTCAGCAACTTCTTCCTAGGAACATCACCAAAGGCAAGGGAAGCAAGGGCAAAAATGAACTACTGGGATTTCATCAAGATCAAAAGCTTTTGCACAGCAAAGGAAACAGTTAACAAAATCAAAAGACAACTGACAGAATGGGAGAAGATATTTGCAAATGACATATCAGATAAAGGGCTAGTATCCAAAATCTATAAAGAGCTTATCAAACTCAGCCCAAAGAATAAATAATCCAATCAGGAAATGGGCAGAGGACATGAACAGACATTTCTGCAAAGAAGACATCCAGATGGCCAACAGACACATGAAAAAGTGCTCCACATCACTTCACATCAGGGAGATACAAGTCAAAACCACAATGAGATACCACCTCACACCAGTCAGAATGGCTAAAATTAACAAGTCAGGAAATGACAGATGCTGTCAAGGATGCGGAGAAAGAGGAACCAACCACTCTGGAAAATAGCATGGAGGTTCCTCAAAAAGTTGAAAATAGAGCTACCCTATGACCCAGCAATTGGACTACTGGGTATTTACCCTAATGATACAAACATAGTGATCCAAAGGGGCACATGCTCCCGAATGTTTATAGCAGCAATGTCCACAATAGCCAAACTATGGAAAGAACCTAAATGTTCACCAACAGATGAATGGATAAAGAAGATGTGGTATATATACACAACAGAATACCACGCAACCATCAAAAAAATGAAATCTTGCCATTTGTGACGACATGGATGGAACTAGAGGGTATTATGCTTAGCAAAATAAGTCAATCAGAGAAAGACAGTTATCATATGATCTCCCTGATATGAGGAAGTGGAGATGCAACATGGTGGGTCTGGGGGTAGGAAAAGAATAAATGAAACAAGATGGGTTTGGGAGGGAGACAAACTTCAAGAGACTCTTAATCTCACAAAACAAACTGAGGGTTGCTGGGGAGAGGGGGAGGGAGAGGGTAGTGAGGTTATTGACATTGGGAAGGGTATGTGCTATGGTGAGTGCTATGAAGTGTGTAAACCTGGCGATTCACAGACCTGAACCCCTGGGGCTAATAATACATTATATGTTTATAAAAAAATTAAAAATTTATTTAAAAAATTGACACACATACACACACACACACACAAAGATTTAGGATGGGTAGGAAGGCTATCTTCATTGTGGGTCAAGGGCAATTGTGAATGGGGTAGTCGGAAAGGAGTAACAGCAAGGTTTGTTCTCCTTCACAATAATACAAATGGAATTTGAATATATAGATATTGATTCTTTTAAAACTTCTGGGTCTGCATAAACCAAGGCTCATAGGTCAGAGTACCCCAGTTTTAAGGTGAGTGGTCTCAAATAGTGGTCTCTAAAGTGAGGTGTGTGAATCCAAGATGTTCGAGATCATTCACATGAGCCGAGATGAGGAAATAAACTAGCATTGTATTTAGATTTTGATCTCAAATAGAAAGGAAATATACTTTCTTACAATATTCAATGTAGGCATTGACACATACCCTTAATATCTAGTATTAGAGTTTGTCTGAGGAAAGAGTGCCACAAAGCTGAAGGTTTCAGTTAGGTGCACACTGGATCATTTGTTTTTGGCATATTTGCGACAGACTGATTGCTGGTGTTAGCTTATATTAATATTTGGCTTCTATTATTACAAATAACAGAATCTTTATAACTCTGATATAAAACAGAAAGTGATCACGAAAAATTATTTATATTCTACATAGATTCATCAGTTATTACATGGCAAAATATTTAAAAGAGTTGTTGAATATAAATTTGATTCCCAAAAAGAATTTACAAGGTAAAAAAAAAAAAAAAAAAAAAGCATGAAGAAAAGACCAATATGTTTTACTATGCTATGAATTTATACTCATCCATACCATAAAATAAGAGTGAAAAAGCAAGCAACAATCTGGGAAAAGACATTTGTAACTCATAAAACTAAGGATTTGTATATTTAGAATTTTTGTAAAGCAGTATGAAAAGCATAAAATACCCCCACCAACCATCCATAAATTAATAGGAATTTCATAGTCTAGGATACAAAAATGGCTCTGAAATTATAAGATGTCAAATCCCATTAGTAATCAGGAAAATGAAAATTAAAACCACAAGGAAATACCACTTCATACCCACCATCTGTCAATACTAAGTGCCCACGAGAATATAAAAATAAATAATCTGTGAAGGAAGTGAATTCAGCATGATAGTTAACTGGTGAGAGTGAAGAATGGCATTGAAAGAGGGCTGGTAAAGGAGTAGGTAGGGATCTTCTAACAGCCATATGGATATATACATTTTGTTTTAAAACTATATACATACATTTTCATTTACTTGTATAAATGATATAATTAATTATTAAAAAATTATTCATCCCCAACAAATAAGAAGGGGGTGGTAAGAGAGAGAGAATATGAGAATTTGTTTTTGGTTTTGATTTGTTTTTTGTTTGGTTGTTTTGTTTTTTAACAAATAAAAGAGAGTTCCAAATTTTATATGACCTTCAAGATCATGTTTATAAGAAGAACATTAGAGAATTTTTAAAATCTATTTTAAAAAATGTTTTGTTATTGCAGTTTGTGGTAAAGTATAGTGTATTACCTATACAAATTAAATAAGTCCATATAAAAACATGAAAAAAATTTATTAACTGTTTTTAAAACATTTCAAATAAAGACCATTAGTGGTTACTTAACCAATTTGTTAAAATTGTTAAGGTAGTAGAACTCCAAAATAATTTGCAAGATAAACCTATTGACACCGAGGAAGATGTAAATTTAATAGTCAAGTTACAGCAAGAATTCTGAATCTATATTATCATTGTGAGTTATTTTTTCAGGCTGACAGCTTTAAAACCAAGCTTGAAAAAAACCCTTGAAATCAAGAGACCTTCAAATTGCTGTATCATACATTATTAAACAAAGATTTTAAGAGTAACAAAACAATTTCAATTACATTATGGTCACTGCAATAATGTTACTGAGTAAAATAGTTTCTACCATTACTAGATAAAATAAATTAAAAATTTATTATAACATTTCCTTCAAATGTATTTATTCCAAATTTATCAATTTATTTCAAAATCTTATTAAGCTTACCAGTTATCTCATTTTTTAAATGTGTACTTCATGTAGTAATAATGTTTATCATCCAGTATTTCAGTGGTTCAAAAGTACCATATATATAAGTATATATACATATATTACATGTTCATGCTACAAAATTTTAATGACAAATACGTATGTTTTTTTAAAGTTTGGAGATGAATAGTCAAAATAGCTTTCTATTATCATATAAAATTTTAAATTTGAATTTCTTGCCCTTCACCATAACAATGTGGAGAGAGGACCAATATCAGCCACCACATTAATTCCACAAGTGTTAGAGTTTCATATCTTGTTATACAAATCAGTGTACTTATATAAGCTTTGTGAAGCAATTGTTTTGAATGGTCCTATAGTTTGGTTCTTTCCTTAACCTGAGTTTCTAATTACTCATGTAGAACTTGCAAATGTTTTCTCGTTTTTCAGCATTCAACACACCAGTTATTAATACTTATATTATACATACCATACGAATAGCTGAATTTCTAAACAGAAGATAAATGACTTTAGAAGGATGAATACTTCCTAAAACATGAATGGTTTAACTAGGCTATTAAGCTCTTTGTAGTTCTGAACACCACAAATTCATCTACAGGAAACTCTCTTTCTTCTGGCAAATTCTTTGAGAGTCAGCAGAAGAACCAACCACTTGATGAAATTTCCCATCTTCCTCAACAAGACCCAGGCGTTCTTTCTTCTGTTCTCTCTCTCCTTGTATAAGTCTCATTGATTCATAGATATTCTTTTTATCACAATGATTTTAAGTGTTTACAATTATCTCAATCAGTGAATTCCAAATCATTGAGGAAAGAGACCGTCTTACCTAAACTTGTAAGAGATGATGTAGGAATTATTTTTGAATGAATAAATTAGTCAAATACTCTTTATTCCTTACATTAGTGTTTCATAAAAATCTTTTTAAAAGAAGTACTACCTTTGAAAGTCTTTAGGGTAAAAGAGTTCCACTGACAAATATTCTTTCTGCAACGTATATAGTACATTTCCTTATTAGAAATTGAAAATGTACATTAGTCTGTTAAAAGGTTCTGAGAATTCCTGTAGCAAATAAAGCTATTTAAATTTTCTTAACTCAGTATTTCCCAAATATATGAGTCAAACCTTTTTTTCCCCCCTCTGGAACACATATTAATATCCCATGACTGTGGTTGTCTGCGTGATAATATTCTGCAAATACCATGTTACAACATTTCTGCTGTTAAATGTGCAGGCAGAGAAAGCAATCAAGGGGAAGAGCTATAATTATACCTATGTAATTCAGTGGTCTGTTTGCATCTAAAGGAAATGAATTCTAAATAGTTAAATTATTTACCCATGTAGGACAAAGTCATTTGTTTATATTAAAAACATATGTTCTAAATTGAGAGGTAAATTCTGTTCCATATACATTTTTAGAGGAGGAAAAAAAAAGTTAATGACTATAACATAAAAATCAAAAAGTTTTGCTTTAAATTAATTAAGCCAACAGAAGTCGTAAGTCCAACACAATAAATGTCCGTTGCCTTCTGTAGTGTCAGCCTTGAGACTCTGTATATTCAAAACCATGGTATTAAATATCTCTAGAGATAGTAATAATCACAATCACAAAAGTAATAATCACTAATCACAAAAGAAAATTATTCTCATCTTTTAATTTTTTAACTGAAAAAGTTTTATGAAATGACTACCAATTTTATTATTCAAATTTGGATTTCAATTTTTAGTCTATTATTCTAAAAAGCTCCATAAAGGGTATAAATATTTTACTGCTGAAGTTACTCAAAAGGAATTCATTGGGTAAATGAGAACAAATTTTAATTGGTAATATTCATTCTGAAATACACTTTGATATATAAATGTTAGTCTCACCCTTTTATATAGGGTGAGACTATAAGCATCATATATGATGCTTATATGATATATAAGCATATATGAAGCATATAGAGATGCTTCTATATGAACTTACTAATAGGTATGTACATTACTTGGGACATTTCTAAGATCACATTTCATTAACTCAAAGAGATTATTTTTTAAAAATACCTTTTAGGTGAGGTGGTGCCTGGGTGGCTTAATGGGCTAAGCCTCTGCCTTTGGTTCAGGTCGTGATCTTGGGGTCCTGGGATCAAGTCCCACATCGGGCTCTCTGCTCAGCAGGAAGCCTGCATACCCCTCTCTCTCTCTCTCTGCCTACTTGTGATCTCTCTCTCTGTCAAATAAATAAACAAAATATTAAAAAAATAAATAGGATTGACTCCTTAATTTCTCTTTCTTCTGTCTTGCTGTTGGTGAAGAGAAATGCAACTGATTTCTGTGCATTGATTTTATATCCTGACACTTTACTGAATTCCTGTATAAGTTCTAGCAGTTTTGGAGTGGAGTCTTTTGGGTTTTCCACATATAGTATCATATCATCTGCGAAGAGTGATAATTTGACTTCTTCTTTGCCGATTTGGATGCCTTTAATTTCCTTTTGTTGTCTGATTGCTGAGGCTAGGACCTCTAGTACTATGTTGAAAAGCAGTGGTGATAATGGACACATAGATCAATGGAACAGAATAGAGAGCCCAGAAATAGACCCTCAACTCTACAGTCAACTAATCTTCGACAAAGCAGGAAAGAATGTCCAAAGGAAAAAAGACAGCCTCTTCAATAAATGGTGCTGGGAAAATTGGACAGCCACATGCAGAAAAATGAAATTGGACCATTTCCTTACACCACACACAAAAATAGACTCAAAATGGATGAAGGACCGCAAGGTGCGAAAGGAATCCATCAAAATCCTTGAGGAGAACACAGGCAGCAACCTCTTCGACCTCAGCCGCAGCAACATCTTCCTAGGAACAATGCCAAAGGCAAGGGAAGCAAGGGCAAAAATGAACTATTGGGATTTCATCAAGATCAGAAGCTTTTGCACAGCAAAGGAAACAGTTAACAAAATCAAAAGACAACTGACAGAATGGGAGAAGATATTTGCAAACATATCAGATAAAGGACTAGTGTCCAGAATCTATAAAGAACTTAGCAAACTCAACCCCCAAAGAACAAATAATCCAATCAAGAAATGGGCAGAGGACATGAACAGACATTTCTGCAAAGAAGACATCCAGATGGCCAACAGACACATGAAAAAGTGCTCCATATCACTCGGCATCAGGGAAATACAAATCAAAACCACAATGCGATATCACCTCACACCAGTCAGAATGGCTAAAATCAACAAGTCAGGAAATGACAGATGCTGGCGAGGATGCGGAGAAAGGGGAACCCTCCTACACTGTTGGTGGGAATGCAAGCTGGTGCAGCCACTCTGGAAAACAGCATGGAGCGTCCTCAAAATGTTGAAAATAGAACTGCCCTATGACCCAGCAATTGCACTATTGGGTATTTACCCTAAAGATACAAACGTAGTGATCCAAAGGGGCACGTGCACCCGAATGTTTATAGCAGCAATGTCCACAATAGCCAAACTATGGAAAGAACCTAGATGTCCCTCAACAGATGAATGGATCAAGAAGATGTGGTATATATACACAATGGAATACTATGCAGCCATCAAAAGAAATGAAATCTTGCCATTTGCAACAACATGGATGGAACTAGAGCGTATCATGCTTAGCGAAATAAGTCAAGCAGAGAAAGACAACTATCATATGATCTTCCTGATATGAGGAAGTGGTGATGCAACATGGGGGCTTAAGAGGGTAGGAGAAGAATCAATGAAACAAGATGGGATTGGGAGGGAGACAAACCATAAGTGACTCTTAATCTCACAAAACAAACTGAGGGTTGCTGGGGGGAGGGGGGTTGGGAGAAGGGGGTGGGGTTATGGACATTGGGGAGGGTATGTGCTTTGGTGAATGCTGTGAAGTGTGTAAACCTGGTGATTCACAGACCTGTACCCCTGGGGATAAAAATATATGTTTATAAAAAATTAAAAAAAATAAATAGAAAAATAAAAATAACTTTTAGGTAAATAAAATACTGAAACAAACAGCAAATAACAAGTCATCTTTATTCCTTCAAAGGCATCTGTTATCTATAAAACTAACTGGACTGAAGGTCAGTGAAAGATTATTTTATTTTTTTACACATTATTTATTTATTTGAGAGTGAGGGAGAGAGCATGAAAGGGAGGAAGGTCAGAGGGAGAAGCAGACTTCTCACTGAGCAGGGAGCCCAATGCAGGACTTGATCCCAGGACTCCAGGATCATGACCTGAGCTGAAGGCAGAGGCTTAACCCACTGAGCCACACAGGTGCTCTGAGATAAGTCCTTATAGTATATGTGTGGAAAGCAAACAAGCTTTGATTTTTTTTTTAAATTTTTATGTACCAGATCGGTGTTTCTTCACATGGAAAGTGAATAATTTCATTCAATCTCAACCATTTGACTTACTAGAGGTGAGGGGGACAGAAATAAACACAAAAATCAAAAGAATTAGACTATTAATGTTTTAGAATTTTGTGCTCTTGATTGGGACTGAGTCCAAATGCATTAACATAAATTCTGAAAACTCTTAACATTTTACTCCCATTTAATATTATGAAGGGAGGAGGTAATTTTTAATTTTCTGTACATCTTGTTTTGTTCCTTGAGAGAAGAGATAAAAGGAAAAAGTCTACTTCCATTCAAAGAAGCACCAAAACCAAAAACGATATCTCTAATAACAAGCAATTACATTTTCCACCACTTCAATGTGATTAAATTATATGAAATTAATACAGGGGCAACATGTGAATGACTATGAAATCACCAAGAGTGAGGAGAAAGTACTAGTCACTCTTTCACCCTTGAACTACCTCTATGGAATTCTGTAATAGCGGGAAAAGGAGGAGGGGGAGAAGAGGAGGTCAGACAAGAAAGAGTAAAATAACTCTGATTGAACCGATTTTTGTCACCATACACTTCACTTTAGAAAACTGCTTTTCGCACAGCCTTCTTTCCTGAGCATGTGTTATTAATAATACATTTATATTATTAATATAATACATATTGGGACTAGAGTAGGATATTTAACAAGGTGAAGTGTATGAGTGAAGAAAGGGAAAGATAAAGTTATTTCTAAAAACTGAGAGATGCAATGTTCTTTTCAAACATAGTGTGGTCCCACACATTTATTTTAATGATTAGTTTGTTAACTTTTTTGAATTAATTATTAATGGTATTTATTCTAGTTTTTAATAAAATCCATAACTACTTTCTATTTCTATATACACAACATTATCATTGCGAAAATTTCAATAATCTGTAGATTTTGGCTTAAGTCCAACAAGTTAGCTTTACATTTTTTAAATTTAGAAGACTGATGTCTTAAAATCACACTACACATTCATTGCTACAAATTGATACAGTGACAGTACTGAAATGTAGACATGCCAAAATAGAATAGCCTGAAGCATATACTGCAATATCTGTGACCTACATAGTATGACCTATTTAAAAATTGCCAGTTGCACAAAAGAAAACATAAACCTGCCTGAGAAGTATTCTATTGACTTAAAATCTCATTCCATCATATAGCCTTTCCTGATTTTAAAGAATGTTGTTCATGGGCCGGCTGGGTGGTTCAGTCAGTAAGCATCTGCCTTTGGCTCAGGCATGATCCCGGGGTCCTGGGATCAAGTCCTGCTTTGGCCACCTGCTGGGCAGGAAGCCTGCTTTTCCTTCTCCCACTCCCCCGTCAAACAAATAAATGAAATCTTAAAAAAAAAAAGAAAAAAAAGGAATGTTGGCCATAATTATAGAACTGAAGCTTTAATCAAACTTGGTGCATTGACCAAATATTCAGACTTGGGAAGGGTGTGGCATAGTATTTTGGATCCCACAGGACAGGCAAAGAGAGCAAGTGTTTACCAAAAGTTGTGGGGGATTCTGATATAAGAGAATCTTAGGAGTCAAGGCTTGAGCTGGAAGTGGAGTTTTGTTATTTTTAGAAGTCAACATCAGGGGACTAGAGGACACATTAGTAAGTAGAAGTGTAGAAACCCGAGAGGGAACAGTAGAAACAAGGCAGGGAGGGGTTGTGAGTGGTTATCTAATGTAGATGTTATTGTCCAGGGCTGGTTTTCTGGGTGTTTTTTATGTAATTTTTTGATTATGTTATGTTAGTTACCATGCAGTAGTACATCATTAGTTTTTGATGTAGTGTTTCAGGATTCACTGTTTGCATATAACACCCAGTGCTCCATGTAATACTTGCCCTCCTTAATACTCATCACTGGGCTCACCCATGCCCCCACTCTCTCCCCTCTAAAACCCTCAGTTTGATTTTCAGAGACCATAGTCTCTCCTGATTCATCTTCCCATCTGATTCCCCCCCCTTCATTTTTCCCTTCCTTCTCATAATATCCTCCATGCTATTCCTTACGTTCCACAAAGAAGTAAAACCATATGATAATTGTCTTTCTCTGTTTGACTTATTTCACTTAACATAAGGTCCTCCAGTTCCATCCATGTTGATGCAAATGTTGGGTATTCATTCTTCTGATAGCTGAGTAATATCCCTCATTGTATGTATCAATCACATCTTATCCATTCATCTGTTGAAGCTCCTTCCATAGTCTGGCTTTGAATGATGCTGTTAAGAACTTTGGGGTGCTTATGGCCCTTCTTTTCACTACATCTGTATCTGGGGTAAATACCCAATAGTGCAGTTGTTAGGTAGCTCTATTTTTAGCTTTTTGAGGAACCTCCACATTGTTCTCCAAAGAGGCTGCACCAACTTGCATTCCCATGAACAGTGTAAGAGGGTTACCCTTTCTCCACATCCGCTCCAACATTTGTTGTTTCTTGTCTTGTCAATTTTTGCCATTCTAACTGGTGTAAGGTGGTATCTCAATGTGGTATTGTCTTGAAATTCCCTGATGGCTGATGATGTTGAACATTTTTTTGTGTGTATGTTAGCTATTTGTATGTCTTTTTGGAGAACTGTCTGTACATGTTTCTGCCCATTTTTTGACATGATTATTTTTTTGGGTGTTGAGTTTGAGAAGGTCTTTATAGATCTTGGATACCAGCTCTCTATCTATAGTGTCATTTGCAAATATCTTCTCCAATTCCAAGGGGTGTCTCTCTTTTTTTTTAATTAATTAATTAATTTATTTATTTTAATTTTTTTTATAAACATGTATTTTTATCCCCAGGGGTACAGGTCTGTGAATCGCCAGGTTTACACACTTCACAGCACTCACCAAAGCACATACCCTCCCCAATGTCCATAATCCCACCCCCCCTGCTCCCAACCCCCCTCCCCCCAGCAACCCACAGTTTGTTTTGTAAGATTAAGAGTCACTTATGGTTTGTCTCCCTCCCAATCCCATCTTGTTTCATTGATTCTTCATGCTTAGGGAAATAAGTCAAGCAGAGAAAGACAACTATCATATGATCTCCCTGATATGAGGAAGTGGTGATGCAACATGGGGGCTTAAGTGGGTGACTCTTTTTTTTATTGACTGTTTCCTTTGCTGTGCAGAAGCTTTTATCTTGATGAAGTCTCAAAAGTTTGTTTTGCTTTTGTTTCCCTTGCCTTTGCAGATGTGTCTTGAAAGAAGCTGCTCTGGCTGATGTTGAAAAGGTTATTATGTTCTCCTCTAGGATTTTGATGGATTCTTGTCTTACATTGTGGTCTTTCAACTATTTAGTATTTATCTTTGTGTATGGTGTAAGAGAGTGTGTCTAGTTTCATTCTTCTATATATAGTCACCCAATTTTCCCAGCACCACTCTTGGAAAAGACTGTTTTTTTTTTCATTGGATATTTTTTCCTGCTTTGTCAAAGATTAGATGACCATAGAGGTTAGGGTTCATATCTGAGTTCTCTGTTCTGTTCCATTGGTCTATGTATCCATTTTTTGTGCCAGTATCGTGCTGTCTTGGTGATCACAGCTTTGTAATATAGCTTGAAATCGGGCAACGTAATGCCCCCAGCTTTGTTTTTCTTTATCAACAATTCCTTGGTGATTTGGGGTCTTCTGTGGTTCCATACAAATTTTATGACTGTTTGTTCCAACACTTTGAAAAATTCCATTGTTATTTTGATCGTGATGGTGTTGAAAGTATAGATTGCTGGGACACCTGGGTGGCTCAGTTGTTAAGTGTCTGCCTTCAGCTCAGGTGATGAACCTGAGTCCTGGGATTGAGCCCTGCATTGAGCTCCCTGCTTAGTGGAAAGCCTGCTTTTCCCTTTCCCACTCCCCTTGCATGTGTTCCTCCTCTCGTTGTGTATCTCTCTGTTAAATAAATAACAGAATCTTTTTTTAAAAAAAGTATAGATTGTTCCGGGCAGCACAGACATTTTAACAATGTTTATTCTTCCAATCCATGCACATGGAAAGTTTTTCCATCTTTTTGTGTCTTCTTCAAGTTCCTTCATAAGTGTTCTGTAGTTCCTAGAGTATAGATCCTTTACCTCTTTGGCTAGGTTTATTCCAAGATATCTTAAGGCCTTTGGTGCCATTGTAAATGGAATCGATTCCCTAATTCCTCTTTCTACAGTTACATTGTTAGTGCAGAGGAAAGCAACTGATTTCTGTCTTTTGATTTTGTAACCTGCTTCATTACTGAATTGCTGTGTGAGTTCTAATAATTTGGGGGTGGAGTTTTTTGGGTTTTCCTCATAAAGTATCATGTCATCTGCAAAAAGAGAGAGCTTGACTTCTTCTTTGAATATATCTTATTTCTTTTTGTTCTCTAATTGCTATTGCTAGGACTTCCAGTACTATGTTGAACAGTAGTGGTGAGAGTGAGCATCCTTGTCATGTTCCTGATCATAAGGGAAAGATTCTCAGTTTTTCCCCATTGAGAATGATATTCGCTGTGGACTTTTCATAGATGGCTTTTATGAAATTGAGGCATGTTCCCTCTATCCCTATGCTCTGAAGAGTTTTAATCAGGAAAGGGCTGGCTTTAGGAACTTATTGAAGGGGTAACCTAGAGAAAGTCTGGCATCTAAAGGACTGTTGGAACAATTTTATTTGAGTTTTTTTTTTCCCCCCAGGGGTGCAGGTGGTTCCTACCCAGCAAACTAAATTGTATACAATTTGAGTGACAAAACTGTTCTAATTTTTGTCCATTTCAAGAAGAAAAAAAGGAGGTGTCAGAAGAGACTTGCTACAACTTTAGTTTTTTATTTCCTTTCTATTATTGCCAGAACAAATTGCCACAAAGTTAACAGTTAACACGGTACACACTTATGACCTTTGAATTCTGTAAGTCAGAAGTCTCTATTTACTTAACTGGTTCCTCTGAATTTCCTAGGCTGTTCCTTGCAGTGTGGTAGTACTGATTTCCTTGCTGGGCCTCAGTTGGTGACTATGCTCAGCCTCTAGAGGCTGCTCATATTCTCTTATCTCATGCCTGCCTTCCTCGGTCTTCAGAGTCAGCAGTATTGGGCACGGCCGTCTCACACTTTACCTCGTCTCCTGCCTCATCTCTCCAGCTATCCATTTCCACTACATCCTTCTGTGGTTATTCTGTCTTCCTTTTCTGCTTTAGAGAGTTTCTGTAATTAGACGTGGCCCATGAAGGTGGTCCAAGACGATCTCCCTACTTTAAAGTGACTTGACTAGCAACCTTAATTCCATCTGCAAAGTCCCATAACAGTAGATTAGGAATTAGGGTTTGATTAAGAAACCCAGGGAAAAGAAGCTGGTGTAGACACCTTTAGAATTCTGCCTATAATAATTTTACTACCAAAAAAATTGTAGTTTCTGGACAAAATAGGCATCTTTCCTTAGATATAGTTTCCCACTATAAAAATTAAGAAATCACGCCAAATAAAATTAACTGGGGCACCTGGGTGGCTCAGTGGGTTAAAGC
This sequence comes from Mustela nigripes, assembly GCF_022355385.1. Lineage (NCBI taxonomy): Eukaryota > Metazoa > Chordata > Mammalia > Carnivora > Mustelidae > Mustela > Mustela nigripes. Next base: position 48,587,323 of record NC_081561.1, on the reverse strand, counting down.
CTCTGTCTTTGGCTCAGGTCATGATCCCAGGATCCTGGAATCGAGGCCCGCATCTGACTCTCTGCTCAGCGGGGAGCCGGCTTCCCTTCCTCTCTCTCTGCCTGCCTCTCTGCCTACTGGTGATCTCTCTCTGTCAAATAAATAAATAAAATCTTTAAAAAAAATAAAAAATAAATGTTAACCTTCCTTTCAGCTCTTTGTCAATACCTAGAACTTCCTGATCTTAGCACATGAGATGTTAAGTGCCCAATGAATATTTGTTGTTAGAGATGAAATAAATGTCCATAATTGCTGAATACTCACTGTATCTCAATTTTTCCTTTCATTTTATAAAATGGTTATACTAATAAAAGCTTATATAATGTATTATATTCTATTATAAATCAAAAATGTATATGAATTTAAAATTAATAACTTTTTATTTAGTAAATTGATATTGACTAAAAAAAAAAAAACCCTATGCCCCATTCCCTACCCCAGATGCTCTCCAGAACTGGCCAATCCTGCTGTTATAGTTATGATTTTAAATAACATACTTATACTCCTCTATTTTGATATGAAATGTAACTACTGCTTAGCCGCTATAAAAATGAAGAATTTATCAAAACTGTACTCCATTACCCTCTTCTATTTGTGTCCCAAAGGCATTGGGAATCATGGCAGATTGTATTTTCCAAGGTAAGATCTCTCCCCCTAATCTTACAATGTGATGTTGACTCGCCTATCATCAAGATGCAAGATACAGAATCTCTTCCCTTACACCCTCACATGCTTGGGAAAACAGCAGAAATAATGCTATTTGACTTCTAAGGGAGGTCACGAAAGACAACACAGCTTTTTCATTGTTCTCTTGGTATATTCATTCTTGGATACCTGCCACCATACTCTGAAGAAATCCAGATCGCAAGGAAAGGCTTTGTGTAGTTGTCTCAGCCAACAGGGCCACCTGAGGGCTTAGCTGGCAGACAGGACCAACCACCAGACATGGGAGGAGGTCTTGGAGATGATGCTAGTCCCAGCCACCATCTGACTGTAGTCACAGAGTAGTTGGGACAAGTCAGTCTTCCAAATCATTAAGAGATAACATGATTATTATTGTTTTAAGCTGTTAGGTTTCAAGTCAATAATAGGTGCCTGGAACACTTACATCTATATTTTATTATCTCAGCATTCTGGTCAACAACTCAATTTTGTTTGATTTAATAAATAGCTCATTTTAACACCTGAAGAATAAAAATAATATGTGATGGTAACAATGTAACTTAGTGCACAATTAAGAAATGAGATTAAACTCCTAGAGAAGATATGCATTCCTACCTTACTAAGTCCCTAAAACCCATAGGAGAATGTGTCAACCACCATGGTGCAGAATATTTTCTGCTAAGGTTTTCAACCTTCCTTTTGTTTTCATGGCCATACTCAGCTCTCACTCTTCCCTGAAGATACCCTTTTCACATAGTTCTCTTTTTAATTTTCTTGAGTCATTTTATTTTCATTAGGGGCACATGAGCAGGAAATATTCTAAGAGATATTATGAATTTTTAAATGTATTTTACCCTTTTGCTTTCTTTACAATGTGGCTTGGTATAGAAATTCTAAGTTGGAAATATTTTTGAAAGAAATTGAAAGCCCTGTTCTATTGTTTCCTAGTGCCCAATGTTATCTTTGAGTCACTGCAACATCTTTAACTCACTTGCATGTAATCTATTTTTTGTGTTTCGTCTATTCATCTAAAAGACTTTGGAATTTTTTCCCTCTTCATGGGTATTTTGATCTTTCACCAGGAGGCTTTCATATGTAGACCTTTCTTAGTTCATCCCTTTGGCCATTATATATCCTTCCAGTTTGAAGCATTGTCTTGCTGTAGCTTGGGGAAATTTTATTTTAATATTTTAAAATTTTATTTTAATATTTATTTGATTAGTTTCTTCCATGTTTTCATTCTTCCCCTCTCTTCTGAACATGTTTTTAAATATCTTCTAGATCTACCTTCCATGTGTTTTCATGTGTTTTTGCATTTGTATTTAACTCTGCATTATGGGAGAGCTCCTTGTTATATTATAAATCCTTAGTTTGTTTTTGCCCTTAAGTCTTTTTATTCTTTGTCCCATTCATTTGATGTGTTTCAGTTTTGGGGGGAAAAATACTTGTTTATTAAAATTTGTTTTGTTAATTGTTCATTCTTTAGATACAATCTATTCTTTATTTATATGATAGTCTCTCAATCTCTCTGAATAAACCTGGTGTTTCTCAAGTGAATTAGCCTTCGAGAAGACATTTGGCAACTTACCATTGTTATGATAGTTGCTACTGAGACCTAGTGGTCAGGGATGTTGCTAAACATCCTACAATTCATAGGAAAGCACTCTAGAAAAATTATGTGGTTCAAAGTGTCAGTAGTACCAAACTTGAGAAAACGGAGAATATTCCTGTTAGAAATTTTTAAATTCCCTTTATTCCATATACCACTTTTGATTTCTTGGGGGTTAATAGACATGTTTTCTTCTATTTATGGTGTGTATATTCCAAAGATGTGTTGCTCTTACCTCCTAACTCACATTTACACAAAAAGTACAGAGTTTTTTCATGGATTTTCTCCTTGGTTTTGTGTCAGTTTCTCAAGAGCTTCACCTTGGAATGAGAGAATCGATTGGTTTTTCTTGGACAGTGATATCATGTGAACAGATCGATACCATTTGTAGAGTACTTGGAAATAGAGCAGTGCCAGCCAATAGGTTAGAGATGCCTTTAATTATCAAACCAAAGAGACTTTTACTCTGGGGATAAAGACATTTACTGTAATTCACTACTCTCAAGTGAAAATTTCTTTTTCTTCTTCACTTTCTCTCTCTTTTAATATTTTCTCTGTGTCTGATGTAAAGGTCTGGAGCTATTTCAAATCCTACTCCACTTCTCTCACAGGCCCAAACTCATTCTAGAATACTCCCCAGACAGGTGTTAGGTTCTAGTCTGGAGGTAAATGCTGTTGCTGCCCATCATATCATCTGTGTATATAGCAGAGGAGGAGGGAGAGGGATAGCTCTCCAGGCCTAGCTATTACTAAAGCATTTATTTAATTAATTAATTTCCCTGATGATTCCCAAAGCCATCTCCTAGTCTTTGTATTGTCACTGATCTTAGAGTTTCTCATGGGCTCCATTAGGATTGATTGCTCTCACTTCTGGAATCTTGGCTTGGATTCTTCCGCTCTGTTTTCTCCATTAATTCCATCCCACCTGTTTTTTAGCTTCCAGGGTTTGTTTAAACGTTCGGGTCCACTGGTAGCTCTATTTCCTGTTTTCCAACACTGTTATGTTTTGATTCTTTATTTAAAACGTTGGTCCCAATCATTTCAATGAAACTCTGGGTAGAAGAGGTAAACGTGTAAACCAGAAGCTTTCCTGAATCAATCATAGACCTTAGTTTTAATAGATATTTGTTAGTTTCTTAAATTGTCAAATGCTCTGTATTTGGGTCATGTTTCCCAGGAACATTTCCTTAGACAAGGAGTCCTGTGTGAGTGATTTATTGTAGAAATGCTTCTAGGGGAAACTATTATATTGGGGGAGGCAGTAAGGGAGGATGCTAAGTGTGATGGGAGGGATAATGTCACCCCACTGCCCACAACAACAAAAACCCCAAACTGCACAGTCTAAACTCTGGAACCTATGAATCTGTTATCATTATGGCCGAAGGAACCTTACTGCTATGATTATATTAAGGATCTTAAAATACATTATGCTGGATTACCCACCCAGGTAGGCCTAATCAGAAGAACTCTTGAAAGTGAAAGAGGAAGGTAGGAATGTCCGAGGCTGAGATTTGAAAGTGCTACCGCATTGGCTTTGAAGATGAAAGAAGAGCCTACAAGTCAAGAAATGAAGACAGCTTTCAGACTCTAGAAAAGACAAAGAAATACTTCTCCCTTCAAGCCTTCAGCAGCACTCAGCACTGTCAACACTCCATCAGCCCAAAGGAACCAATTCTGGACTTCTGAACTTCTTGTTTGTGTACTTTTAAGCCACTGAGTTTGTGGTAATTTGTTTCAGCTGCAATAGGAAACTAATACATCAAGCATGAGTGAAATCTTAGGCAAAATCTATCTAAGAGGTTCTTTGGCCTGACCCCCATAGGAGCATGCCAAAGTGCAAAACAGCCTCTGAGTTGCCTCTGATGAGGCAAGGAGCCTGAAGATTCAATACTACCACACTGGCTCCTCTAGATGGTTACACTGAAGTTCCCAGAAATGATTCGCTGTGCCTTCAATTCTAGTTTTTGTTGTTGCTGTTGTTGTTGTTATTTGTTTAATTATTTATTATTTTATCTAGAAAAGTCCTTTTTTGACTTAGATATAATCATTCTATTTCTTGTAACATCAGGTTTCAACACATAATGAAGGGGTTATAGGAAAGAACTTTCAGAAAAATGTGAGGACTTAGGTATTGGTCATCTCACTAAAATTGGGTAGAGGGCAGGGAAAGTCTCATTAATATTTCAAGATAGGAATCAAACAGCTCTTAACACAAAGTGATAGCACCTGACAAAAGGTATTATGTAAGGTCATGAATAATCAAGTGCCCTTTGGAGGGAAAGACCTAATATACTGTGAGTCTACTGCTAAGGACATATAAATGACATAAAGAAATCAAAGACTCAGATATGAGTAGTTCTGGATTTGGAAAATTTAGTGGAAAAAATATAAAAATCTAAGTAAGTACTAAGTAATAAGCTCAAGAAATAACTCTGATAACATACATCTCTTACCTGGTAAGTGATAAAACCTAAATGGTATTGTTTCTTTCTTTCATCTACTCATTTATCTATATATTCTTAAGATTTCATTTATTTATTTGTCAGAAAGAGAGAACACACACAAGCAGGGGTAGCAACAGACAGAGAGAGAAGCGGGCTCCCCACTGAGCAGGGAGCCTGAAGTGGGAATTGTCTCCAGGACCCTGGGATCATGACCTGAGCTGAAGGCAGATGCTTAAATGACAGAGTCACCCAGGCACCCCTACTCATTTATATTTCAGCAAAGTCTGTAATATATTGGTACTTGGAGAGTTTTTAGAAACAACAGGAATAAGGCTAAACACATACAAATTTTGCCTTCAGGAAACTTACAGTCTCATACCATAGGACAGATATAGACTCCTAAATTTAAGATACACATCTATTTAATAATACAAAATAATATATTAAATATATTAATTAAATTCCTTGACTCTCATGAGGCAAAACCTGACAAAAACCACAATTCTGGTAATTGGATCATTAAGGATAAGCTGGCTCTAGAGATACTGTGTTTGGTTAAATAATTACCTTGAAAATATGGCACAGTCAAAATATCCAATCAAGATAAACAGTTCCTTTCCACCAACACACTCTTCCTGATTTCACAAGAAAAGTTTCCATCAGCTTTAGTGGAAAGAGTGTACTATATATCCTCTTCACCATGTGTAAAAGTAATTGCTTATTGCATCAGATCAATGTGGTACTTAAACCTGTAAAGATTTAACCAGCTGTTTATAATTTCACCTATCCTTTATTTAACTCACATTAACTTAATATGGAACTTGGGTAATTGCATGATGGTAAGTCAAAACTTTTATTACTATAGGAGATGGGCTTGAAATTAATTTTTCATGTTGACACTTTATATAATCTTAAAATTAGTGATTCTAAAATGAAGATCCCATTGATAAAATAGAACTATTTCTCTACCTTATTACTATACTCACTTATATTCCAGCTAAAAAACAACCTCAAGTTGTATCTATTTAGTATGACTATTTTACTTACATTCCAACTAAAAAACAACCTCAAGTTGTATCTATGTAGTGTGACTGAGTATTTTAAGTTACCATTTTTTAAAAGATTTTATTTATTTATTTGACAGAGATGACAAGTAGGCAGAGAGGCAGGCTGGTGTTGGGGGGAGAGTCAGGCTCCATGCTGAGCAGAGAGCTCAATGTGGGGCTTGATCCCAGGACCCTAAGATCATGACCCGAGCTGAAGGCAGAAGCTTTATCCCACTGAGCCACCCAGCCACCCCTAAAGTTACATTTTTTTAATTGCAAGAATGCCCCGTAAATATATTCAGACTGAAATCTTCAATCCCAAGCACTTATACTTAATTTTCCTGGAATTAAAATTGTATCCAAAGATTTTAGGGTAATGTTGTTTTTAAATATTCTAACAAATGTTTATAAACCAGCTCTAGAGCTCTGGTTTGTTAATCCAGTTAGAGATGCTGAAATCCAGGTGAGAGAAATTATGGTTATGTTAGATTGACTCCTTTTATGAGCCAGAACTACGCCATTCAAAATTCTAAAATCTTAATACATTATTTGTAAAAGATACTTATCTAAATTAAACTACTGAGATGCCTGATAAAGTAGATATGGACTAATTATCATTATCTTGCTTCTCTTCTTGTACTGCTTTTAATACTTTTTAGAATATATAGTATTTTCTGCTAATATAAAGGCTGCTAGGTTTATTTTTACTGAACTCCCTTTTCATCAGTTTTACCTCTCATACAGAATTTTTAAAAATATTTTATTTATTTATTTACTTGGGAGAGGGAGAGAGAGAGAGGTGGGAGAGAGAGCGTGGGGGGAGAGGCAGGGAGAAGCACAAGCAGAGGCTCTGTCGCAGGACCCTGCGATCATGACCCGAGACAAATCAAGAGTCAGAAGCCTAACCAACTGAGCCACCCAGGTGCTCCTGTCATACAGAATTTTTAACCAAGTTTCAATAGTTTGTCATTGTTGTTGCTATTTGTAGGGTATTATTGTTGCTCCTGATGTTGCTTCTATCATAGAATGTGCCATTACAAATGCTATTTTTTTATTTTTATTTTTTTAATTTTTTATTTTTTATAAACATATATTTTTATCCCCAGGGGTACAGGTCTGTGAATCACCAGGTTTACACACTTCACAGCACTCACCAAAGCACATCCCCTCCCCAATGTCCATAATCCCACCCTCTTCTCCCAAACCCCCTCCCCCCAGCAACCCTCAGTTTGTTTTGTGAGATTAAGAGTCACTTATGGTTTGTCTCCCTCCCAATCCCATCTTGTTTCATTTAAAAAATGCTATTTTTTAAATTCATTTGTTATTATGTTCAGTTAGCCAACATGTAGTAAAGAGATTAATATAAATAAATATATAAGTTATTTCTTGGACTTCTGTGAGGCACAATATAGCCAGAGGGTGCAAGGCCAATGCTACAGAGAAGAAGTTCTTGGAAGCTGAGCTCTGGAGAAGGAAAGCATCAAATGACCCACTTTTACCAAAGTATCTTTCTTGCCAAGTTGTTTAATTCCTGTGTTCAACTATTCCCTTTCGGGTTGTAACTATAGTTTCTACCTACAAATTTAATCTTTAATCTATTAAAATGAAATATATTATTTGAGCTAGGGTGGGACATTAATCTAGTGATACCACTATTTGACTTCCCAGGCATAAATATAATAAGAGTGGAACCAAACAAAAATGGTGTCCAGTAGTATATGGCATTTGGTTGCTTAAGTAGAGCAGGGAAGAGACAAAAGGAGTTTCTGGCATTAGGGACCCATACAGACATGTATAAACTGGACTCAAGGTATCCGAGTCTTCCAGATACCAGGGAGAGAAATAACTGAATTGGAATGATATTTTAAGAAGGAAATATTCAGGAAGAGGGATGGGGACAGGTAAAGAGTAATGTAGTCTTTCTACTCTATCATATTTTCCAAGATGGGCCCTTGAAGAACATAAACATCAAATCCTTTTTTTCTTACATTTTTATTTTATTTGACACAGAGAGAAAGAGAGAGAGAGAGACTGCGAGAGAGGGAACACAAGCCGGGGGAGTGGATGAGGGATAAGCAGGCTTTCCGATACCAGGAAGCCTGATGTGGGGCTCCATTCCAGGACCCTGGGATCATGACCTGAACTGAAGGCAGATGCTTAAAGACTGAGCCACCCAGGTGCCCCAGCAAATCGTTTTCTAATGTAATTTATTCAACATAGTATGCTCCTTTGGAAAAGTTTTCAGTTATGATTTGTAAAATGATTTTTTATCATATCTTTCACTAGAAAATAAATACCCATTTTGTCAAAAAATAACCTTCTTCTAATTAGAACATAAAAGGAAAGATTAGCCAACAGCTATGTAGAAACCATATTAGCTGGTAGGTAGGAATATGTTAATACCAGGATTGTCCTACCATGTAATTGGATTATATACTTTTCTTTCTTTTTTTAAAGAATGTCACTAAGCAATTATTCTCTTGATACAAGATAAGGGGGGAATTTTTTTCTTACTCTTGGGAAATAATTTGGCCTTCAGCTTCCTAGAGTGACAGTTTGGGAACTTTCAACTGAAATGTACCAGTTGGTCTTAATTGTCATGAGGACTAATGGAGAATAGAGTAGGTGATACCATATTATATATTACTGTCTGAAAAATTAAAGGAAAAGGAATTATAAAACAATTAATACAATTCATCTTTTTCGTGAAAGGAACTTTAAGTCCATCAACAAAGGATATGGTATGGGAAAGGCTGAGTAACTGGGTCTGTGAATAGAGTCTACCATAACACTGTAGCTTATAGGGTTCTCCTCTAGCTTCTCCTCTAGCTTCTCCTATGGCTTCTCTAACCCCATGGGCCTCAAGAGCTATCCACCTTTGTTACTAGAAGATTTCATTTGCTTTTTTTTTTTTTTTTTTTTAAAATTTGTTTTTTTTTTTAAAGATTTTATTTATTTGTCAGAGAGAGAGAGGGAGAAAGAGCGAGCACAAGCAGACAGAATGGCAGGCAGAGACAGAGGAAGAAGCAGGCTCCCTGCCGAGTAAGGAGCCCGATGTGGGACTCGATCCCAGGATGCTGGGATCATGACCTGAGCCAAAGGCAGCTGCCCAACCAACTGAGCCACCCAGGCATCCCAGGTTTCATTTGCTTTTAAAGATTTTATTTATTTATTTGACAGAGAGAGAGAGAGAGATCACAAGTAGGCAGAGAGGCAGGGGCCCCGCTGTTCATTTGCTTTTAAACATACATAGGAAACCTCTCCTGATGCATAAAGATAGCATTCAGAAAATACCTCTTTCAAACTGCCTGGTTAGGGAAGTCATTTAGAGGAAGGTGGTCCCTAAGCTTCATTCTTTAGAGAAAGTTTGATGCCACATACTTGAGCTCTTCTTTTAGTGTCTAGTAGATACTAATTCACAACCATGAATGTGATAATGGAATAGCAAAGATAACAAAGAAGGTGGAGAATGGACATTCTGCCCCCTGGGCTTCCTTCCTGCCTCCCATTCATTCTCTAAATTGCAGCTAAAGTAATCTATTTCCTCTTTTCCGGCTAAGCTGTTCATTTTATTGCATCACCCCATTTTTAAATCCTTTGTTACCAGCCATATACTTCTGATATGACAGAAGATAAACAATGAAGATGAAAAAATCCCAACAGTTTTAGCAATGACTTTTAGTTTAAAAATATTTAGGTATTTATCCATAATTATCTAAATAATAGCTCTTCTTCCTGAAATTTAGATTCCAATATCAGAGTTCTTTTAGTTCATTTATAACTTTCACAAGGATTTTTAAAATCATCATGAATAAAATTACGGTATCAGGCTCTTCTAATTTCCCACCATTTCGTGTATCATGTGCAGTGTTTTGTGAAGCACATGTTCTGTATCTTTAAGCAATATTTTCTTGAAGATCGGGTAGGTTCATTTTAAGGAAATAAAGAACCATATTCATGTTCTTTTCACTGGCTTATTTAACATGTATGTGGGCTCTTAGGATCATGGGAAGAAAATTCTAAGAACATGTTCAGGATACAGGTGAAAGACTTAAAAGCATCATTTTATACCAATAAATGCAGAAACTCTAAAATTGATCAGATTCTTGATTCAGAAATCATCTTAAAATAGTGTGCTCTTTAAAATAGGTTTCATTTTATTGTCTAGCATGACAATAACTCTCAAGAAGGCCAGTTTGTATGCAGTGAACTCTGTGAGCTGATCTGTTTGTCTTTCTAGCTTACTTCCTACAGTCATAACCCACAGGAATTTTTGATGGAGTCTGCTCAAGACTCTCTTGCCACAAGAATTAGAGCAACCACTTACGAATTTCTCTCTTTGTGCCAAGAACTATACTGTGTGAGCTGAAAGTATTGTTACCAATATTCATAAGAACTATTAGAGAGTTGTTGTCATTATCCCCAATTAAACACGAGGAAACAGACTCCAGTATGTTAAGAGTCTTGCACGTATGCTAAAGACCTAGGATATTATACTACAGGAGATGGGGAGAAATTGAATGGTTTTAAGCAAGGGAAAGACGTGATGAGAATTATATTTTGGAGAATTTACCTAATCCTTAGCTGATTGGCCACAGACAAGAGTGGAGAGGGAGGCTTACTAGGAGGTAAGCCTCTCTTACCTTACTTACCTTACTAGCAGGAGTGTTGAGAAATAAGGGCTAGAACTAAGGTGATGGCAGTGTTAGTGAATTTCAGCCACCTCCTTTCTTTTTTTTTTTTAAACCATGTATAAACTCAACCTAAGACCTTTCTGGACAAATAACTTCCAGGCAGCCTTTACTGCCTTACTTTACCAATATATGAGAAATAACATGAATGTAAAATCCTTTTTGTTATTCTTTCTTGCCAAAATTTTGTATTAACCTTGTAGACCACCATACTTTCTTTCACACAGCTGCCTGATAGCTTATGTTAATTACAACAATAGCTAACTTCTGTAACTGAGAGAACTCAACATAAAAACAAAGTCCCCCTCTCTCTCTGGAATCTGGTGGAAAAATCCCACATTCTAACATTCCAGTTCAAGTGTAGGGAAACGAGTCCAGACCTATCAATTTCCTTGCTTCGAGTGAGGAAAATGTGGCATCCATCACTTCCTCTTCTATTTCTTGGTGACAACTTTGTTATGACGATAGAACGAGTCTCAATTTGGTCTGGGAAATACGGTTTCCAGTCGGAGAGTTAGTTATGTTTGTGTCTACGGTGAAGAAGAAAGGCGATTGGGAGGACAGATAAAATTAAGTTTTGGGTTTTTTTTGTTGTTATTGTTGTATTTTTTTAATGCTATTCCCTTATTTTTTTTTTTAACCCAATATGTAAGTTTCATGTCATTCCTCCTATCATTCAAGTCCCTGTGTTACTGGATACCTTCCTATATATCTATAGGCTTTTATATTTCCAGTGCTGTCATTTAAACCTCTTGTTTCAATAAATATTAAACAGTAAACAAATCCCACTTCAGCCTTTCCTTTTCTTGCTTCAGTATTATTTATTGTTAGACTGTAATACATTATCCCTCCCAAACCTTACCCCTCCATATTTATCAAGTCTTGTATCAAATGTTTCCTTTACTTGGACTCTGACTTGAGTGCTTGATCCACAATTATCTTTCCTCCATTAAACATTCTGAACTCTACCTGTATCTCTCTCTAGGTGCTGCTCATTTTCTTTTTTTTTTTTTTAAGACTGTTATGATACAATATTAAAAGCATGCAAAGTAACATGCATGTGAAAATAAATGTGATAGATTGTTACAGTAATGACAGTAACTACAGTAATAACCCCCAATTTGTTCATGTCTATCCATTATTCGTGATCTTACATATTTCCCTCCCACATGGACTCTGGGTTGGTTCACATGACTTGCTTTGGCTTATGGGATAACGGAAAATATGATACAAGACCTTGAATGGACCTGCACATTGGACTGCGCTTTCTACCTTCTGCTAGGAATTCTGTAATGGCTAGCATGGAAATAAGCCTACTGGAGACCTGGCCTAGCCAGCCCTATCACTACCAGCTGAAACAGCACCAATCAACAGCCTACACCAACTGACATAAATGAATAATGCTATGTAAGACCATCCAGCCCCAGCAGATGCAAAAACTGACTACAGCATCAGGAGGGAGTCCAGATAAGATCCGTAGAACAAGGATAGCTGAGTCTAGCCCAAGCTGCTGATCCACTGAATTGTGAGCGAGTAAATCACTGTTGTAACTCACTAAGATGTAAAGGTGTTCTTTTATAAATAAAAGCTGAGACATAATGGATATATACATTTTTTAAAATACTGATAAACTCAGTTATTTATACTACCATTCATACTAAGAAATAGCTCCATTCTCAATTAAAATCATTTTCCCATTCTTTTGGGCTAACCAGTATCTTGAATTTTGATTTTTTAAAAAAATTCCCTTGATATTTGTTAATGTACCCATACATACATATGCCTACAGATGTATTATTTAGTTTTGCATTATTTTGAGATTTAGAAAAATTATATCATACCATATATAATCTTCTACAATATTTTATTTTTCCAAACCTATGTTTGTGAGATTTATCCAGAGTTGTGGCTTACTGATATCACTGTTATAGGACATATCTGACCATTTTCTGTAGATGAACATCTGTGTCCTTTCTGGTTTTTTAGTTGTAACATACATATATTTGTTTTGTTTCCTCAGATGAACACTTTTGTCATAAACCTTCTTGTATAATTTTCCAATTCAAATCTTCAGAAGCATTTCTTTCTTTTTTTTTTTTTTAATTTATTTGACAGACAGAGATCACAAGTAGGCAGAGAGGCAGGCAGAGCGAGCGAGAGGAAGGAAAGCAGGCCCTCAGAGAGCCTGATGCTGGGCTCGATCACATGACCCTGGGATCATGACCTGAGCTGAAAGCAGAGGCTTTAACCCACTGAGCCACCCAGGCGCCCCTTCAGAAGCATTTCTATTGGTGAATATTTAAAAGGAGAATCATTAGGTGGTAAAGTCTGTGATATTCTTTACAAGATCATGCTAAATTGTTTTCAAAATTATTTTACCAATAACTTATACTATCATTAGCAGCATAATGATCCAAATTCTCTATAACAGTCAATATTTCTTTCTTTAATAAAAACTATCTGCCAATCTGGTATGAAATGCTATCTCATTGTGGTCTTTACTTGCCTTTTTATAAATGTTAGTGAGGTTGAACATTGTTCAAGTATTACTTGGCAATTATTTCCTTCTCTGGGAAATGCCTGCTCAAATTTTTACTCATTTTCCTACTGGATTATTCCTATACCTTTCCTTATTCATTATTTAAAGTTTTTTGTCTTCTCATCTTAATGTATGTCTCATGTACATTTAACTAATAAGTAGGAACTCAAAATCTTCACCAAGGAAAGCTACGCAACATAAAGTTACACACTTGTCAATCTACATGGCTTTTTCATGACAAGCCGTTTTCTTATTTCATTTCCTTTTTCACATATAATATTACAGTAAACTGCTTTAGTACACTTATTTTGAAACAGATTAAGCATCTGTCTTCCTGAATTGATTGTTTGGCACTCTCTACATCCTTGTGAGGAGATGCTTGAAAAGAAAAGTGAGAAAACAGACTTCTTCAAAAATGTTCATTGTATCATTTATTCTAGTTGTCTTTCTCTGCTTGACTTATTTCGCTAAGCATGATACGCTCTGGTTCCATCCATGTTGTCGCAAATGGCAAGATTTCATTTCTTTTGATGGCTGCATAGTATTCCATTGTGTATATATACCACATCTTCTTGATCCATTCATCTGTTGAGGGACATCGAGGTTCTTTCCATAGTTTGGCTATTGTGGACATTGCTGCTATAAACATTCGGGTGCACGTGCCCCTTTGGATCACTACGTTTGTATCTTTAGGGTAAATACCCAATAGTGCAATTGCTGGGTCATAGGGCAGTTCTATTTTCAACATTTTGAGGAACCTCCATACTGTTTTGCAGAGTGGCTGCACCAGCTTGCATTCCCACATAAGTGACTCTTAATCTCACAAAACAAACTGAGGGTTGCTGAGGGGAGGGGGTTTGGGAGAAGGGGGTGGGATTATGGACATTGGGGAGGGTATGTGCTTTGGTGAGTGCTGTGAAGTGTGTAAGCCTGGTGATTCACAGACCTGTACCCCTGGGGATAAAAATATATGTTTATAAAAAATAAAAAATAATAATAATAAAAAAAGAAATCCCGCTGCTATAGAATCAGTAAAAAAAAAAAAAAAAAAATGTTCATTGTAGTTAAACATGCAACAGACTTGGCTAAGCTCTTCTCAGTCGACTCCCAGAACATCATCTAGCATACAGCACTCCTTCAGAGAGCTGTTGGAAGCCTTGAATAATAAAACAAATAAAACACAGAGCATACTTAAAAGACTTCTTCAGGCTCTACAGACAAAATTTGAGGCACTGATCTTTAAAGCTAGTAAGACTAAAAGTAAGAGCAAACAGCACAGATTAAAGAAAGGTACTGGCAAAAAATAAACCATATAGTCTATTTTTGTAACTACTATGAAAACATGATACATGATTGTGTCTAATGGTAAGTAAAACATCTTAACCCCTTAATAATATTGTGTACCTATGAAACAGTGACACTGATACTAGACATCTAGAAAATTTTGAACTCATATTCACATTGTTTCCTTGTGATATAAATTCTTCTGTATCAGTATACGCAGTGCTCCTGAAAACAAACTCACTATCTCTTACTCACTAGGTCCTAATGCAAAAAAAAAAAAAAAAAAAGTTTCAGTTTTACAAACAGAAATATAGCTCTAATTTTAGCTCAAAATAAAGCTGTGTACATGAAATAAAAATAATATGCTAGGGAGTTTGCAATTAAAAGTTTCAAGATGGGGGGGTCTTTGGGTGGCTCAGTTGGTTAAGCAACTGCCTTGAGCTCAGGTCATGATCCTGGAGTCCCAGGATAGAGCTCTGTTTCGGGCTCCCTGTTCAGGGGTGACTGCTTCTCCCTGTGGCCCTCCCCCATCTTGTGCTCTCGTTTTCCCTCAAATAAATAAATAAAAATCTTAAAGGAAAAAAAAAGAAAACTTAAAAAACGTAAAAACTTCAAGGTGGAATTGGCCCTTGTCAATGCTGAGATATAGGGATGATCAAAAATCAGCAGTGCTTCGATGAAAGGTTTTCAGTCTTTCTTTAAAGAGCCATTTTAATGTTCAGTAAAATTTTAAATTAGAAATATTTTCATTGTGTTTCTCCTGAGCCTTTTATGCTACCTTTAAAGGTATTGTCCCCTTTATTACATATACATGTCTATACAGATTTGATGGAAAATAATGTATTATTTTGTATTTGTCTTTCATGAAGAAGCTGTGTGCATATAACATTTATGCCAGTGACATTTTATACAAAAATTCCCAGATGCTTAGCTTCATCCTTTTTTCTCTCACTGCCACCTTCACTCTTTGAAACTCCTTTGACTCTCTTGAAAGTACAGCAAGCATTATTATTACAAAATGATAGAAAGTTATTTAATAAACTAATACCTTAATTTTATTTTCTATAATATCCATAGGGAGGTCCAACTGAGTTTTCTCAATAAACAGACAACCTGGGGTGCCTGGATGGCTCAGTGGGTTAAGCCTCCGCCTTCGGCTCAGGTCATGATCTCAAGGTCCTGGGATCGAGCCCTGCATTGGGCTCTCTGCTCAGCGGGGAGCCTGCTTCCCCCTCTCTCTATGCCTGCCTCTCTGCCTACTCATAATCTCTGTCAAATAAATAAACAAAATCTTAAAAAACAAAAACAAATACAAAAACCAGCCTATTCACAAAGCCCTGTGGCAGACAGAAGCACACCTACGTTGATTCTCTTCAAGTCAATGCCTATTTCCAGTAGGTAGTCCTCGGGGTGATTAGGCAGGGGGTAGTAAAAGCTGAGAAGCCTTCTCACTTAACTGCCATACTACTTGCAGCTGTGATCTCATTGATTGCTTGGCTTTATGTATCACCTATATACTAATAATTTACAGATTTATATCTCTGCCTGGGACCTCCCCTGTAATCTCAGGGCTTGTATTTCTAACCACGTTTTGGAACTTTCACTCAGAAGTGAACATAACCTGAATCAGACTCTCCACTCGTTGGGGCAATGCTGCCCCACCCTACGCTGCAGCTCCATAAATGATTCTTCTTCCATTTACTCAGGCCATAGTAATGGGAGTCACCTTTACCTCACACTCTGTCATATCCCACAAGCAGATCCTGTCTACTCTCCCTCTGAAATAGTTCCAGATTCTAATGACTTTTCACCACTTCCACAATTTACCACATGGGTCCAAGTCACCATACTCTTGAAGACTGGATGATTTCGAAATCCCCTCCACTGTCTTTCTGCATCTGTTTGTGGTCTTACCCAGGGTTCTTCTCACAACAGCTGACGTTCCTTTTAAAACACAAGTCATGACCTCTTCTACTCAAAACACTCTGGCTATTGTGGACATTGCTGTTATAAACATTCGGGTGCACGTGCCCCTTTGGATCACTACGTTTGTATCTTTAGGGTAAATACCCAATAATGCAATTGCTGGGTCATAGGGCAGTTCTATTTTCAACATTTTGAGGAACCTCCATGCTGTTTTCCAGAGTGGCTGCACCAGCTTGCATTCCCACATAAGTGACTCTTAATCTCACAAAACAAACTCATTTCAGAGTAAAAATTCAAAGTCCTTGCGGTGGGCTTTAAGACTCCACACCACGTGACTCCCTGCCATCTCCGTGAATCCATGTCTTTCCTCTGGTCTGAACACTCACTCTACCATGGCCCCACGACCTAGCTTCCTCGCTTCTCAGAAGCGCCAAGCACATTTGTTGCTACCATGGCCTGGAATGTTTTCCCACAGACGACGACATAAATAACTTCTTTTGTCTCTATGTTCAGTTCTGTGTCACCACTACATGAATGAGGTAGCACTTTCTACTTTCTGAAGACCTTTATTTCCCCATTTATAATTTAGAAGTTCTAAATCATCCTGTGGGCTCCATATTGTGCTCCTTGTTTTATGCCAATTAGAATGCCTTCAAGGTTCCAGTTCAAGATGACACATAAAAAGGTCCTGAATTTACCTTCTCCATAGGCATATGGAATCTACAGCTATAAATTGAACAATTTCCTCTTTAAAAAAATCTAAAAACTAGGGCGCCTGGGTGGCTCAGTGGGTTAAGCTGCTGCCTTCCGCTTGGGTCATGATCTCAGGGTCCTGGGATCGAGTCCTGTATCGGGCTCTCTGCTCAGCAGGGAGCCTGCTTCCTCCTCTCTCTCTCTCTGCCTACTTGTAATCTCTCTCTGTCAAATAAATAAATAAAATCTTTAAAAAAAAAATCTAAAAACTAGCAGAGTAACCCCTTCATGTTGGGCAAACTAGACGGAAACCACATTGAATGTTGGAGGAAAGTCTGAAACACAGTCTCGCCATAAACGCTATCCCCAGCCCAGAGACCCAAGGAGGCAGCTCAAAACCCAGAGCTCCTCCGTGAGGGGCAAAGGGTTTGTTCCTCACATTAGGCACACCACCTTTTAAGACCAGCCCCTGAGCGAAGAGCCCACAAAACATCCGATTTTCAAGACTAGCTGTGCTTGTGCGCAAGAGAGTTGCGGAACTGAGGTGAACTGAAAAACACCATTTAAAGTGCTCACTTGCAAACTCACCTGTCTCAGGGTCAGTGCAGAAGCAGCCCTTTGAAAAGCACCCAGATTTTACGGGAAAGAGGCTCGTTTGCTGATTCCAAAGCACGGGTCAGTCGGTCGGAGGGGCTGGGGTCTGCTGGGGTATGTTCTGTGGTTGGAGGCTGGTGGATGCCATCTTGTTAAAGCCACTCCCTCTGCCTTGTTAAGGCCAGAGGCACCATCTCTCTTTTCTCCCTCCGTTCTTCCTCCTTTCCTTCCTTCCTCCCTTTTTTTTTTTTTTTTAAAGCAGGTGCAATCTTTTCAGCTCTCCCTGCCTTGCTTCTGCCAGTGGGAGCCATCTTTGCACTTTCCAGAGTGCAATTATCTCCTGCAGGGAAGTGTGTACATATGTCTGCTGCCCTGATTTTTATATCTGATGACCCAGTTTTTGCAGCTACCACCCAGGGGACACCTGGGTGTCTTGATTGCCTGATTCTGGAGGCCAGGGACACTTGTTGCCTGGGCCCCATAGGAGTGCAACAATCAGAGACTATGCTTGGCAGTCTACCATCCCCAGGGTACTGCACAGATAACAGATTGAAACACACCCACAGCCTTTCTGTGAAAGAGGCCTGCTTTGGAGCTTTGGCCTTACAACTAGGCTTCGGGTTTAGTGCACAACTAGAAGCTATAGAGATGCTCTCAGGGAACAGGGAGGAGGACACCATTTTTGCACTCTCCCTTTATCTTACTCCAGGTTGTAGTATCTCCTAAAAGGGAGCTTAGATGCTCGTTTAGATGCCCTGATTTTTGCGACTGCCTCTCAGGAAATCCCTCCAGATTGCCTGATGATGGTGACCAGGAGGGGTTTACTTCTGGTCCCCAAAGACTTATATATATTTTCATACTTTAAAATCTGCTGCCTGAGGGTGTGGCTTCCATTCATGTTGAATCTAAGGGCTGACTGAGATCCTCCCCTGGTCAGTCACTGAGTCATCATGGCACACCCTCAACTACTGAGAGCTATTAAACATAGATAGGCTGCTTGTCTCATAAAGATTTGAGACAGACAAGAGCTAGAAAAGTTTGAATGCTGAGGTTCAGCAATGACACAAGGCTGCTCCTTCAATATTGGGAGAGGTGGCTGTTTCACCTCAGGCATAGAAACCAATGCTGAGCCAAGCACAATGAGGAAGCAGAAGAGTATGTCCCAAGCAAAGGAAGAAGATAAAATCTCAGGGAAGAAAAAAGAAGAAGAAGAAGGAGAAGAAGAAGAAAGGAAGGGAGGGAAGGAAGGAAGGAGGAAAGTAGAAAAGAAAGAAAGAGAGAAAGAAAGAAAGAAACCGAATGAAATGCAGATTAGAATGCCCTAAAAGTGAAAGATGTGTTGCTTGGGATATTTGTTTTAAAACAAAAAATTGAGGAGCGCCTGCGTGGCTCAGTCATTAAGCATCTGCCTTCAGTTCAGGTCATGATCCCAGGGTCCTGGAATGGAGCCGCCTGTCGGGCTCCCTACTCAGCGGGAAGCCTTCTTCTCCCTCTCCCACTCCCCCTGCTTGTGTTCCCTCTCTCGCTGTGTCTCTTTATCAAATAAATAAAATCTTTTTTAAGAAGTTGCACACCTTGTTTTAAAAGTAAAATAAAATAAAAAATTGAGTCTCCTCACTCAGCTTCGACAGTATTCCTTTTATTTTTTATTTATTTTTTATTTTTTAAAAAATATTTTATTTATTTATTTCACAGACAGAGATCACAAGTAGGCAGAGAGAGAGGGGGAAGCAGGCTCCTTGCTAAGCAGAGAGCCCGATGCGGGGCTCGATCCTAGAACCCTGGGATCTTGACCTGAGGCGAAGGCAGAGGCTTTAACCCACTGAGCCACCCAGGCGTCCTGACAGTATTCCTTTTATGTTTGCTCTTTATTTTCCATTAAAATAATAAATTAAGCCACCTTCTATTCATTTCCAAATTTATAGAACATCAACTATGAGAAGATCTTTATGATACTATTTAGGGAATTAATAAATGAGGGAATATCGTAGCACTTCATTTTCCAAATAACTGTAGTAGCTGGCATAATGTGACGCGTGTCTCAGAAGCAGGAGTGTTGCAGTGGTTTATTAGAGGGATTAAACACATCTGGTTTGGTGTATTAGGTCTTTTTGAAGGAAATAGCAAATGAGAAGTCACTCCAGGAATCAGGAGAATATCAGCAGGAAGAATTTAAGGAGGGTATTCCCAGTGAACAGAAAAATGTTATCAAGGCTCAGAAGTATATTAGTGTACTGGGGAAACAGGAGATATTTTACTTTCATCTAATAGTAGTCCTAGGAGGTTGGTGTGAAAGGAGATTCACTGGACCCATTATGTTCCATAGCCAATATTTTTCAAATATTCTTCCTTCTTGTGATAACATCTTTGGAAAAGTGCTTGTTCTGTCATATACGCTTTATTTAGTTTTCTAAGCGGAATCACCTCAGAGTGTCTCACTGACATCAACATGCATTGTTGAATACAATACTGTAAACTTTCATCTTAAAGACAAGTAATTTTCGAATCTTCAGAGTCTTGGAGACCTGGGTGGCTCAATTCCTTGAGCCTCCAATTCCTGATTTAGGCTCAGGTCCTGATTTCAGTGTTGTGAAACTGAGCCACACCAGGGGCTCTGTACTGGACATGGAGCCTGCCTTGCTAAGATTCTCTTTCCTCTCGCCCTCTGCCCCCTCCCCCACCCCACCCTCCACCACATGCACACACACTCTCTCTAAAAAATAAATAGGTTCAAATCACCAGAGTCTTAAAGACCTTAAGAAGAGAATAACTTTGAATGCCAAAATAAGGTCCTTTTTTATTAATTTTAAACATATAATTTAAAAAATTATTTTAGAAACAATTTTATGAGAAAATGTGCCAAAAATCAACAGGCAACAGTATGTCCTTATATTCAAAACAGTAATGGCTGGTTTGTATTAAAGTGTAAATATACTTTGTTAATATAATTAACCCAGTTTTCCTGTGGTGGGTATTCTGCAGGTATAAAACTTCCTTTTACTCTCAACCTTCCTGTGATTTAAAGTTCTAGATATACCTTTTTTGAACAGAACGTTGCTAGCTGTTGAAGTTGTCTTAAATCCAATCTGGCAGTAGTGATCTTTCCAGTCTGTTTACATGGAACATTATGTGACTATGTATGGATTTATTATATGCTGTATTTCCCATATATGCTATGTTTTTTAAAACCACATATATTTTAAAACATAATTTTTTTTAAAGATTTCATTTATTTATTTGACAGACAGAGATCACAAGTAGGAAGAGAGGCAGGCAGAGAGAGAGGGGGAAGCAGGCTCCCCGCTGAGCAGAGAGCCCGATGTGGGACTCGATCCAAGCACTCTGGGATCATGACCCGAGCCGAAGGCAGAAACTTTAACCCACTGAGCCACCCAGGTGCCCCAAAACATAAATGTTTTTGAAACCCGTTTCTTCTTTTTTGTCTTGTCGAATTGATTGTATGTTACCACATTACAATTATCCCTTCTACTAGTTTAGAATGTGGGTCAGCAAAGTACACTGACAGTGGGCCAAACCTCACCCACCGCATTTTTTAAGTAAAATCTTATTGGAATACAGCTACACATATTAGCGTGCATATTGTCTATGGCCACTTTCATGCTCCTGCAGCAGAGTTGAGGAGTTGGGACAGAAACCCCAAGCCTAAAATTTGATTATCACATCCTTTACAGAAAAATATTGTCAATCCTGATTTAAAATATACACACTACTTTGTGTTCTGAAGTTAATGAGTTTAATTTAATCATCATTAAGTAAAATGCAAAGCTTCTGATTTCCTACCATCTACCTTCGTCGTGCAATGATACTGTGGTTTACTCTCAACCTGATCTGATACTGTTTAATTCTCTTGATTTCTAAAACTACATTTAGGAGACATATTATTTATTTCAGCCTAGCCCCATGTCTCCCATCTTCTTGCTCATCATTATTGCGGGCATTTCCTTTTGGGGTTGTCCTTCTTCCTGAAGTAGAACCTTTAGCAGAGCCTTTGCTGTTGATGATAAATTCTCTCTGTTTTACTTGAATGTTTTTTTGTTTTGCCCTAAAGTTTGGAATAGTTTTGCTAGATATAGAATTCCATCTGACAGTTACTTTCCCTTAGCATTCTGAAGATAGCCATTACCTGTTGACTGACTTGCCAATTGAGGAGCCAGCTCTGATAAAGAGGTCAGCTGTTAGCCTAAAAGCTGTCTCCATGCACCTGGGTGGCTCAGTGTGGTTAAAGCCTCTGCCTTCGGCTCAGGTCTTGAGGCTCAGGACCCTAGCCAGGCATCAGGCTCTCTGCTCCGTGGGGAGCCTGCTTCCCCCTCTCTTTCTGCCTGCCTCTCTACCTACTTGTGATCTCTGTCATGTGAATAAATAAGATCTTAAAAAGAAAAAAAAGTTGTCTCCAGTTTTCCAGAATACTGATTAAATGGATGTTCGAATTCCCTTTGATCCTCATATACTTTAAGTTCTCTCAAACTCCCCATTGTATTATATTTTTCTTTCCCCAAAGTTCTGTTGGTTCACTTAAAATATTTTTTATTTGTGTTTTTAATCCCTCTTCTTTAAAACATATAAAAGTACACTTATTTATAAGTGTGTGTATGTATGTAGGCAAATGTGAATCATTGAAGAAAGTATAAAGATACAAAATCTAAGACATCTTACGGGCCTGTGGCTTGAGGTAGAGAATTATTTCCCTCGTTTGGGCTCTTTCTATAAGTATCTGCAGGAAAATAAACACAGTCCAGCTTTTTAAGTGTTACATTTCACCACATAGTAGCAGCCACAGTGAACTGGGGGAGGGGGGGGAAGTACTGCCCAACTCACTAACCACTCAGCTTCGGTTCTATTCCAAACGGCTGGGTCCAGGGACTGTTTATGCAGTATTTTATCTCCCATCTTTCTACAGATAACCTCCAGCAGCTGTAGTCATCTACCCATTTTCTCTCCACTGGGTACATGTGTTGACCTTTTAGGAATGATGAGAGACTTGCTGCATCTGCAAAGTGGAAACTGAGATGCAAAGGTGAAGATGCCTGTTTTAAGACTTCTGAAATTTCCTTTTTTTTTTTTTTAAGGCTATATCTGATCCAGTTTCTTCTGTCTTTGAAAGACCCATGTTCCAAGTAAGTGTTAACAAATATTACAACCGACGTTGAGGTAATTTTGCAGAACCTTTGCTCTTTTTAAATTGCTAACTTGGAAAAAAAAATTGCTAACTTGGATATAGTGTCACTTTCCTGTCTAAATTAGAATAAATACTGGCATTGACTGTTACGTTTCCTACTCTCTCCTCAATTATGATCGTAACCAAACTTGATAAAGTACAGATGTATACATGTATATATAACAACAGATATGTTTCGGCAAAGGCATCTTCAGTTCTAACTTTCCAGGCAGAAAAAATAAAAATAAAATAAAATACAAAGGAGAAAACCTAGAACTGCAGATAATCTCTACGTGGAAATTGGATGATAGATTGAGCAGTTGACTGAGTAGTTATGAGACAGCGACGTGTGTTTGGGAAAGAGCATTTCTTCTGCCTTGAATGGAACTGCATCAGAAACATCACTCATTGTAAATTTCTTGGGAGATGATACTTGCCAGACTGCAGAGTAGCCAGTAGACTCTGGCTCAGATTCGACGACGGTGATATAGGGATTATAAAAAGACAGTTCTTGAGAAAAAAATAATTTTGGATTTTCCTTTCTCGTGTTTTTCTTATTTCTTTAGTTCACTATAGACAATTTATTTTTGCCTTAAGAACTTGGTATTTGTGATTTATACACTTCTACTTTCAGAAAGAATGAGGGCCACTTTACAAGGCAAAATACATATAAAGCAAGAAATTTTAAAACTAACACACAAAGAAAAAGCCAATACCTAACTAGCTAAAAAACGCTGAGTTGTTTAGCTCCTGTTAAAACAAGCTAAATTATTCTGGTTTCTGATAATAGCTTAAGTATTGCTAAAGTAATAGTACAAATTTACGCTAATAGCTATTTGAGAATAATTTAACTGAGCATATTGCATATATGTACATATATTCATGTATCTAATCTGAAAAATAATGAAAATACTGATGCCAATTATACCTCCTCTCAAGGGAAAATGAACGAGTGAGATATTTTTTCATCCCTATAATTTTTGCTATTTTAAAAATCTCTTTACTGCTTGGGCAGATTAAGAAGAATCTTAATTCATGGATTGTTGCTTTGTCCATTTAACAGTGCATTATTTATTAAAAACACAAAAACCAGTTTCAGCAATTAAAAAGAACATAAGGAATCATGTAACCCACCAACATTTTACAGATGATATTCTTAGCATCTCAGCTTATGACATACTTACATTTTTGTGTCTCTCTTAAATAAAGAGCCAAATCAGTAGAAACTAGCATCACAAGTTTAATATATTTTAAAATATAGAAATATATTTAAACAGCACATTTAAAGAATAATATAATAGACTTCCATTTCTTTTTCTTACAATGGTACACTATTTATTTAAAAATATATTACTTAATGTACCCTCAATATAGTTATTATCAAATTTTCTTTGAGATAAACTGTATTCTCAAACAACATTGTAATATACCTGAATTACAAGCGAGACCATAATATTTCTGAAGCTATTTCTGATACAAGTTTTACTTGAAAGGTCCAAAGGGGTGATTAATTAATGGTTTTATGAATATTTTAGATGAGCTGTAAATAAGCTTAACTGTAGAGCCACGACAAAGAGCGAGTAATCCATCTAAATGTCATTCTTCCAAAAGTTAGTGTGTGTTAAAGAAAAGCCTTAAAAGGCAAAGAAAGAAAATAAATTAATTTCAGGGGGAAGAATACACATGCACATACACACATCAGAACCTTCCCGTTTGGAATTATTTGTGCTTGGAGGGAGGTTTATGAAATCCCCTCACAAAATAAGGTTTTCATTGAGCTCGTTCTCAAAGATATGAAAAATGGATTTCAGCTGTTCTTTCAAAATGGCAATTCTGTCAGAGCCATTCCGGGATTTTTGGTAATTTCCTTCAGTTTAGTTTCAGTGCTTTTACCCTAAATAAAATCCCTTGCATCACATCAATCAGCAGACTCAGTCATAAAGCAGAGCTAAGGAAAATGGCTCTGTCGGCATCTTCGCTCCACTATGTTTTATGTATGCAATGACTCTTGTCTGTGGGGAGAGAAGTGGAGCGCATGTAAATGTTTCTTTATTTTGGACTGTTTTTATCTGAAAAAAAAAAAAATCAGCAGTAGTGTTCTAGATAATAGGCAGACATGATTTATTTGAGGTAAGAAGGTTGTACTACAATATTTTAGTGTTAACTTGGAAAGTTAAGGACACAGGCTCAAGCCTATCTCCACAGAATTCCTGAAGCTTTGAGCACTTTGCAAAATCTATAGTACACAATCCAAGAAGGAACGCACTCCTCCAGTTACATCAATGCTGTTAAAGCAAATAGTTACAACAATTATGTGTAATCTCTCAGCTTCTATGTTCTGCCTACTGTTTATTTATTCAAATCCAGTTCAACATTTCACTTTATCTAATGTAGCAGAAACTCTGAAAGAAAAATTGTGTTTATCCAAGCATTTTTGTTTGGGTTGTTGTTATTATTATTATTATTATTTTTAGTTTTATTTCTAAATAAACAACCTATCCATTTTCACAGGTACCATATAGCAAAATGAATTCAATGTCCTTTATCAGCGATTAACATACAAAGGAGTTCTAATTTCAGAAAATTATATAAAAATCACATTAGGAAAAATGTTGACATGGAATTGAATTGGACTTAGCATATACCATTGAAAGTTACACTGGACTATCTATTGTGCAATAGACCTATAGAATAGATTTGATTGCTAAGGCATCCACAAAGGAGAATATATACCTTTAAATAAATAAAAGTAACTATATACACAATATTGTACATAGGTACAGAGATGAAATGAGCCAGAGTAATTTTATGAAATTCCCTTCTTGTGTGAAAGCATACTTTTTATTATAGTCCTAAACCTTAATACAGATCTTTTTCTTATTACCAATATTATTTAATATCAGTGGCAGCCACACGAACGCACTACCATATTTCTGTATTTTTTCAAGATGACATTGGAGCTGTCATCAAAGTACAGCACAGAGATGGCATTTAACTTGGTTGGAGCACAGCAAGGTTTTGGTACATGGTCAGGAAACATCAGATGAACCTGGGAAAGAAAAACATGTTTTTGTTTTTTTTTTTAGAAATGAGATAGACATTTTGTCCACAGCTTTCAAATAATATTCTTGGTGTTTTTTTTCTTTTTAAGATCTTATTTATTTATTTGACAAAGAAAGAGATCACAAGTAGGCATAGAGGCAGGCAAAGAAAGAAGGGGAAGCAGGCTCCCTGCTGAGCAGAAAGCCTTATGCAGGACTCCATCCCAGGACTCTGAGATCATGACCTGAGCCGAAGGCAGAGGCTTTAACCCACTGAGCAACCCAGGCACCCTCAAATAACATTCTTGTTTTGTTGCACAATCAGACACACCGTTAAGCTATCACTCTTCTATTTATGTTCAGTGGCTGGGGTGGAGGATGGGGACTGGTAGGGAAGAATGTATTTTTAGGCGTGAACACCTAGACTCAACTCACCCATTCTCATTATGTGTTGGGGCCTTCAAAAATTCTCTATCAAGTAAGGAAAACTCCTTCTATGGAATATTCAGTGGAAATTTTTCTGGGGGAAAGAACATGGCAACTAGCACTGAGTTGCTTTTGGTTAGAATGACTCCTTCTATCTACTTCATAAGAAATGCAGAAGTTATAAATGCAAATTCATGAAGGGACACGATTAGACTATAGAAAGATTTGAATCTAAGAATTATTTTTTAAAGGACAATTAACAACAACTCATAAAAGTTACACACACTTTTAATTTTCCACAATAAAGGAAACATAAAAATCACAGCAAAGTGAACTGCAGGTATAATCCAAAACTGATTTTAAAGCAATGATTTCAACTCTTCTCTACAGAAATTTTTACCAAACTGGCTGGAGATTAATACCCTTTTGCTTTCTTCTCTCCTAGACAAGTGCCAAAAAGCACGTTCAGCTAAATCAGAAGCAAGGAGCCTAGATAGTTTACAAATTGAAAATCTCTCTCCTCCAAGAGCCTCAAAAGGTAGCTGTACACCGAAAGTGAAATGCTTAAGCATAGTTTGTTCGCATTTTGATCAGACTGGCAGTCTGCCTGTAATTTGTAGTCATTGAGCAAGAAGCCAGTACATGGTTCCCCCTTTCCCATTCAGCTACCCTGGCCCTTCCCCCAAAGGAGTTTATGGGAAGTCCTACTGATGAGTCTTAAGGGATCCACAAAAAGCAAATATAGCCTCTTAGAGTTTTGGCTGCACAATGTTCTGGCTGAAATGATATAGGAGCCCGGCATGTGGACAGAAACAGCAGGAAAAATGAGGTGATCTGACATGAACTTGAAATTTCCTAGGACCTCACAAAACTAAAAGTTGGATAGTTTCGACAAATTTCAGATGCAGGCTTGTGTCCCTCATCAGCTTGATCTTCCATAACCCACACATACATGATTGATAACCCCTTATTTCAATGGCCTTGGCAGCTTCACAAAGCAATCATTCTGAAAAAAAAAAAAAGGATTGTTCTTGACTGGTTTCTCAAACATATTAGTCATAAATATGCTTTCCTTTAGCAACAAGCATGTCTTCTTGTTTCATGTCCTTCACAGAACAAGCGTACAGAGTGCACAATTCCAGGGAAAAAAAAATCAAACTTCCCATGTATGCTTCAAGTTTTGCAATGACTTATGTCCCATGTCTCAGGATAGTGAAGCAGAGCAGGGACTTGTTCCAAGTCTATGTCAAAAAAATTTTTTCTAATGTTTGTTTTTTGACACTGCCTTCTAGACTATAGCCCTAAAAGCTGATAATACATGGTTATATATTCATAAGAAATAAAAAGAAAAATGAGAGGAAGAGTATTTTGACAGTTTTTTCAATAATTAAGCATTGCTCAGCCTGAGGCTGCCTTTGATACATTAGAATGTATCAAATTCAATGAAGCAGAAGTCTGCTTTCTGAGTCATTAAGAAGACAATATAAAGAGGCAAAGAATTTTCTGAGAAACAAAGTGTCATTCCTCTATAAGCTAACAGTGGCTATTGCTTTGACCCTATAGAAAGACAGGCATCATGGCGATTCTTTCAAGGCTCGAAACAGCAGCATTTTTCTCTATGTGATTGCATTTTGGGTCATCATAGAATTCTCATAGGCAAGGATAGCTGGCTATAGTTCACAGAGATTCTTTTTCCCAACCCCCAGAAATGATATCCTGCATCAAGAAGCACTTCTATTTGTAGGTATAGCAAATATGAAAGCATAACAAATCTTAAAATTTCCCTAGGAATTTCCTCTATTCTTTGCATATGGCACAGAAGTAGGCAATCTCATCGGTCAAGAATAAAAAGAAAAATATTTATAAATGACTGCCTTTCAAAACATGTATTTGTTTTACCTCTCTTTCTCTTTACTCCAAGGTTATTTCCAAAGTTTTTGACAATACCCATGCTCTAGTTGCCATAGACACACCTTTCTGGTATCTAATTCTTCTCCAATACCTATGATGTCCAGACCAGAAAACATCAAGCCATTCAAGGATTTAATCTGCCAATTTATATATACCATTCCTTATTCAGAAGAAAACTGGCATAGGCTTTTATCAGCTTTAACTTGAAATGAATTCCAAAACAACAACCTTAAGAGTCAACTCACAAATTCTAGTAGTTCCATTTTTTTGTTGATCATAAACAAGACTCACCCAGAAAGATAGATTATTTTTTCCTCATGGCTATTGCTCTCCTACTGGCATCTGCCAAAGAGCAACTTCTGTCACTAAGTCTTTTTTTTTTTTAATATTTTATTTATTTATTTGACAGAGATCACAAGCAGGCAGAGAGGCAGGCAGAGAGCCAGGGAAACAGGCTCACCGCCGAGCAGAGAGCCTGACGTGACGCTCCATCCCAGGACCCCTGGATCACGACCCGAGCCAAAGGCAGAGGCTTTAACCCACTGAGCCACCCAGGCGCTCCTGTCACTAAGTCTTGAATCTAAAACAACGTATCCTTTTCCTTCTCTCTTGATGACATATGGTTAAAATGTTCTTATTAACCCAAATATTAATTCAGAATTTTATCACATGATCTATTGCACCTTTTAGGAGCCTCTCACTTAGTGTTCCAGAGACTGTCCCTCTGCCAGATCAGTAAGTCACACACCATAAGGCAGGTGTGTCAGGCTCTCAAGAGGTTTCATGAGCTCGTTAAATACAGTATAACCATTTAGAGACCACAAAATCAACATTTCATTATTGTTTTCACAAAAATAAGTCCAGGTTATTAGAGATTAAATCACTGCTGAATGCCAGAGTGAGGAAAGGAAAAAATGAAGATGAAATTCCACCTTAAAGATTATTAAAAATATAATAAAGATCATGAAATAGAAATGAATCTTCCACTTAAAGTCTACTTGAAGAAGTTTCATAATACCAAAGTATTGTGGTGGAACATTCTTTAATAATCAGAGTAAAAGCCCTCAGATGAAATTTAGTAAGGCTATTATTCAATGTTTTTGCAATGGTTTCTAATGAATTGCTAGGTTAGAAACAGCCCCTGGGAACCTGTGTGGTTAGTCATATTGCACAGCAAAGAAATCACTGCAGAGTGACCACTTCATGTGGTTACTCCAATTTTCCTAGCTGAAGTCTTCTCCATTCTGGAATCAGGACTATTCTTTAAACCAGTCTGAATTTCTTGACTATACCCACAATTATTACTTTGGCTCTAAAAAGAAAAAAAAAAGTACCAAGGGAATTTTAAAGAAAAAATAATGCATTTACAGCTATAAATGGATGTTTTCCTTTAAAATAACATTTATATGACGCTAGCATCATAAACCATTTCCAATTCTACAAAAACAAAGGCATACCAGAGTCTGAACTATGGCATGGTTGGTGGCATTCATGTGGGCATTGAGTGGAAAAGAACATTCTCCATCACAATAAAATGCAGCATATCCTTCGGGTGCTATAATCCAATCCTAGAATGCACACACACAAAAAGAAAAAGAAAGAAAGAAAGAAGAAAAGGAATAAAAGAAATCATCAAAATAAAAATAAAGTAATTCTGAAATAATACCCACATTTAGTCTGGCTAGGTTTCTCTTCTTCATCCAACAATTATTCTCACAAGATAGCTACCCTCAAGCCCTTAATTTAATTTATTTTTAAGCTGAAGTTTACAACACAAGTATAAGTATTTTTACAAGAAATTGCCCTCTGTAATTCCTCCCAAGAGGTTGCTATGTAGGATATTCATAGTATGCATTAATTCATGTATTCATGAATAAAACCATAATCATTAAGTAGCATTGTAAATATTGTTGAAACAGGAAATGATGAACTCTGGAAAGTTCAAGGGAACCAGAAAGGAAAAGAAGAATAAACTTAATTGAAATAATTCCCATTTCTCCTTAATAATTCATTCCTGGTTTTAGAAACCTGACAACCTCTGAGAGCTTTAATATTTGTTCCTTTTGCTGTTTTTCTTTTCATTCACATGTTAACTTTAGAGTCTCTTTAGAAGAAACAAATTAGAGCAAATTCTTGAGAACTGCACATGAAATTTTGGGGGAAGCCAAAAAATTGGCTTATGGAATGGTTGCCCTGATTTTTTTTCCTCATGAAGTAAAACTTGGTCCGAACGCAGACTCACTGAATGAATCGTGTTGAAGGTTTATCATAAAAGTTTAAAATGCTTACATTTTAATATTACTTTTCAATGAGATAGCCCAAATTCAATTCTGTGAATCCATTGTAATGGGATAATGTTATCTAAAGACAATTTAAACTATCAATACATAGGGAAATTAAAAACTATTTTGACTAAATCCTTCTCACCGTGTTTGTGAAGCATGTGGAAAAGACAGCAATAATACCCTTAGGTTCAGGGGAAAAAACATTTTTTTTCCTGTGGCTCTTCTTTATGACATTATAGTCAAGGATTTTATTTCCTGGCCCTAGAGTTTGAGACCTGGGGGGCAAATGGTCTTGCTCGAGTTAATCTGAAAAACTGGTATTAGAATGAAAACTTCAGGATATTTAAACAACAACACCTTTTCCCACCTTCTAAAATATCACTGGGTTACATTTCTTCTTCAGCATAGATGTTTTTTACTGTAAACTCTGATAATAATGTTTCAGTGGTGGTAGGATAATGGGAAAATAAAAATGATGCGGATAGCCCATGTACTGAACAGTCATCAAAAATCATTGGTTAGTGTATTGGAAATATTACTAACAAAGATTACGAGTAACTCCGGATTTATAATAAAACAGAAAGGAACCACCTAAGTTCTTACCTGCCATCCCAGATCCCGGAAACTCACATAGAGTTCATGCTTCTTACAGGCTTGTTTTTGTTCACTTGTGTTATAATCTGAAGATAAAAATCAGATTTTAAACAAACAGCAGCTTAACAGTTATCCTATTATTTCTTTTGCAAGATCACTGATAAAATTAAATGGAAGCTGTCTTTGATGTTGCAAAATACGAGTTTGAATCTTAAAGCTTAGAGCCACTTAGCTAACTTGGTGAACAGTAGGCAAATCACTTGTCCTGAGTTTCTTCTTGTGTAAAGTTGAGTCAGTATCATTTACCTTGCAAGGTTCTAATAAGAATTTGGTTAGACTCTCTGTTTTATGGGGCACTAATCTGATGCCTGCCATTCATTGAGTACTAGCTGCTCAATGAATCCTCATTTACTAAGTAATTCATACTATAGAGGAACTTAATATATTTATACATACTAAATGCTCACACAATGTGTTTTTAACATCTTCCATGAGGCAGACACTGGGAAAGTACCAATTGGGACCTTACAGAGTTGATTTTATTTTAATAAATATATTAAACTCAGAATACTCAAAGTTGAACTTTTGATTTTTCCCCCAAAACATGTCCAACATGTAGGCCCTTCTATTTTTGACTGATGACAGCTTTCCCAGCAAAGACAGAGAAAGAGAGAGAGAACGTTAAAATATGCTCTTTTTCTCTGACTCTCACATCCATGCTCTTAAGAAATCCTACACATTCTGCCTTCAAATAGGTCCCAAACCCACCTATTCTTACTACCTCCACGACTAGTCCTGGTCTAAACCACCATCATCTTTCCCCTGAATCACCACAATATTCTCATTGCTAATTCTCCTTGCTTCTGCCCTTGCTCATCCACAACAAAGCAATCAAGTAGACCTTCTAACAAGTAACTCAAATTATATCACTCCCCAGCAAAATGTCCCACTGGGTTTCCCTGCATCACTAAGAGTGAACTAATCTCCGTGGTTTACAAAGCCCTATCTGATTTTCTGATTTGACCCCACTACCTCTTTGACTCATTTCCTACTATTCTTCCTCTCCTTCACTCCATTCTGGCCATGACATCTCCTTGTTGTTTTCTACCCAGGTAGCTTCCTCCCATCTCAGAGCCTCTCTCTCTCTCTCTCTCCATATATATATATATATATATATATATATATATATATATATATATATAACATACAGCTTCTTCAGCTTTTCACTTAAGCTCCATCTTGTCAATGAAGACTTCACTAACTACCCTATTTAAGATCACAACTCCCACCATGGTATTCTTGATCTCCCTTACCTTGCTCTTATTTTTTTCCATTTCACTTATTTTTTAATGTGCTATGCCTTTTACTCATTTATTATGTGCATTGCTTCTTGTCTTTTTCCTCCCTCTAGAGTGTCAGCACTACAAAGTCAAAAATCTTATTTGGTTCTGTTTGGTCTACTGATACATCCTAAGTTTCAGAAATAGTCTCTGACACATAGTAGGTACTCAATAAATATTTGAGGAATTAGTAAATGAATTCCCCAGTGTGTTCCACAAATGACTTGAGGGGAAGGAAATACATTATTTCCTTTACATATGTTAGAATATAATCTGAAAAACCTATAGCCTTTTATAATTGTGCGAAAGAATTAAGGATAGGAGTGCCTGGGAGGCACACTGGGTTAAGCACCCAACTCTTGGTTTCAGCTCAGGTGGTGATCTCAGTGTTATAAAATCAAGGCCTGCATCAGACTCTGTGCTATGTGTAGCCTACTTAAAATTCTCTCTCTCTCCCTCTCTCTTTCTGCCTCTCCCCACCCCGCTTGTGCTCTTGCTCACTCTAAAAAAAAAAAAAAAAAAAAAAAGTAAAAAAAAGAATTAAGGATTAATGGAGAGCCTCAATATTGCATCTGGACTAAAGTAATACCAAAGAAACACAGAGCTTTATAGAAAATCTCTGTTGTCTTCTTTGGCATTGTTCACACTTTATACAAATAGCATTCTAAAAGCTAACCCATCTTTATTATTTCCAATACAAAATAGGAAAGAGGAAAAAATATAAGGTAAGGGAGTCAGCAAAATAACTTATTTTCAAAGAGGACAACTATTTTTTTTCCTCTAGGAATAACTGCTACATTCACTCCTACAGTCATCTCTGTCAAATCCATGTAGTAGTTTACTAGGCAGAGTAGTGTGTTCTAAGATGTCATCTTCCAGTTTAATTATCTTCAACCTCTAATGAAAACGTAGGCACATCAAAAATCCATGGAGCCTGTTTTAGAGGCTCTTGTCATCCTTTCACAGTTACTTTAAGTAATTCTTTATTTCTGTCTTGAAAACAAAATAATGATTAAGTCTTGAACTCAGACGTTTTTACTTCTACACCACAGTTATGCTCTGCAACTAGCTTCATTAAAACAAATTAAATATGTAGCTAATGATGGAAAATGGAGAAAGAGAATTTATTTGGAGTGCCTCACTCTTATTCTTTGGGCAAACTTTTTCCCTGATCAGACGAGCATAAGAAGTTAATTTTTCCTAGGCAATGGACAAGCATATGTAACACTAAGTACATTAACATGAAATGGACAAATTCCCTGTATCACTTTTAGGGAAAAGAAATGATTGGTGCTGGTATTAGTTTGATTATTTGATTAAACTTTTTGAAATTTAGAGGGAAAAAAAAAGTCAGCTATGCATTAGACCAGGGTCAGGAAACTTTTTTTTTTTTTAAGATAGTAAGTATTTAGTCTGTGGAGTCTTCCCTTGCAATGACTCTGCCACTATAGCATGAAAGCAGTCATAGACTATGTAAATGGATGGATATTACTATATTCCAATAAAATTTTACTTCTGGATGCTAAAAATTTGATTTTCATATTATTTCTATGGGAAACAAAATGTTATCCTCCCTCTGAGTCTTTTTCAAACGTTTAAAAATGTAAAAACCATTCTTAGTAACTGGGTCATACAAAAATAGGCCATAGGGCCTTGCTTCACCAGCCCCTGCATTAGACAATAATGGGAATATTTATTCATTCACCCTTGTCTTAATTAAAAACACTGAACACGAATAAAGACATTGTAGCCAATAACACACACATATATATATATATATATATATATATATATATATATATGAAAAGCCATAAACTATGTGTATAGTTATATGAATTCCATGTTTATAAAAAAAAGTACAACTTAAAGTCAAAATAGATCTGTTCCATCTATGCAGCTTTTCGTACTAAGTGATGTATATAATGTAACATCACATAAAGGTAATGAGCAATGAAATTTATAACAGAATCTGATTCCAAGAGTCTGATTTCATAGAGCATGAGGACCATATGCTTATTCTGTTAGAAATAAAAATTAATGGATGAGTGAAGTAAATGTTGCACCCAAACCAGCAAAGTCTGCAGTTAGGTTTACTATAAATGGTTGGCAGAATAAACTAAAGGAGGAGGGGCAAGGAAATGAAATTTATGTATCTCTAAAAAATAGTGATTGATAGCCCCTCGAAAATTAACATGAAATGGACATAATGCCACCTACCATAGATTAACCTGCCTACAAATGAAGAATTCTAACAGAAATTACTAAAATGTTCTGGTGCTACAAGCACTCTAGAAAACCATGCTGACATTCCTCAACCAAAATGCCCATGTTCTAAATGCAGCGTTTCTTCATTTTGTCTTTTAATGGTAACACTATGGGAAACCAGGGCCAAAATATTGTAAGTTTTGTTAAATACTTTACGTAAACTTCTTTATGATCAATTTCTCTAAACAGTACAAATTTAATCCTTTTCTTAGTTAAACTTTTAAGACATTATTTTGTTGTAGGAAAAAAAATTGCTAAAAAAACTACATAGAGGTTAAAAGTGCCCCCCTGCAAAAAAGTCTGAACTCTACATAACAGTTCAAAGGTCTGTACCCCAGTCTCTGAAAAACAGACAACCAAATAAATAGACATGGGCTAGCTTAGCAAGGAAGTAGGGGGAAAAAATTAAATCCAGACAACTCCACATAATAATATGGATTTCATTTTTTATTTTTTTGAATCTAAGATTGGCTTCTTTAAGGGATGAAATGTCGATATATTTAGAAAAGAAAAGAAAAGAAAATTCAAAACAGAATGTCATGTCAAAAGCTTAAACAAGTCAGAGACAATGAGATACCATGTTTCAAAAACAAAAGAGGTGTTAGCATTCTCATGATCAGTTCCCAACAGGAAAAGGAGACAAAGGAAGACAGCACCTAGGCATGGGGATTTTTGCTAATTTATAGAAAGTGGAAATGACAAATAGATGAAGGTATAAGTGGTAAAGAAGCAGGAATGATGCTATAATAGACTATTAATAATTTTGATTTGGTTTTGATTTTGATTTGGTTTTGATTTTGATTAATAATTTTGATATGGCCCTGGGGGTAGAGAAATTCATGATAAACCCCAAGCACCTAACAATCCCTTTAAAGATGAAGGACTTAAAATGCTACTACTACAAACCATAAGTGACTCTTAATCTCACAAAACAAACTGAGGGTTGCTGGGGGGGGGGGGTTTGGGAGAAGGGGGTGGGATTATGGACATTGGGGAGGGTATGTGCTTTGGTGAGTGCTGTGAAGTGTGTAAACCTGGTGATTCACAGACCTGTACCCCTGGGGATAAAAATATATGTTTATAAAAAATTAAAAATTAAAAAAAAAAAAGGAAGAGAAAAAAAATGCTACTACTATTCTATCTTAATCACAATCTTCCATATCCAGTGAATTCCTTGCTTGAATTAATGTACAACCCACTAGGAATTACATTTATTGATGTTTTTAATGAATATATGTATTTGTCTATGTGTAGAAATGTCTGATGTAGAACAGATACCACAAAACAACAACTATCTGGTATGTTTGCTTAACTCTGGTTAGCAAAGTGCCTACAAGGATGATCCAACTAATATCCTCATCTTTGAGCTTACTGACAAAAGGTTTGCCCACAAACCTTGCACTCTTTAGATGTTTGCTACTTTGTTAATAGGATCACCTGTCATCGAGTGACCCAAGTAAGAACATTTGGTAAGTTTCTTGACTTTCTTTCTTCTTCTCTCATGTCCTACCATTCAACTGGTCCACAAAGTCCACTCACTAACTGATTTCTAGTCTAGATAACCTGTCGGAAGCCCTTTGCTCTCTTGGTTACCTCATTCTTCCTCAATATCCTCTTCCAGTAACTTTGTCCTAGGGTAACAGGGTAACAGTCCACCCTTGCTCTTCCTCCTACATCTCTGACCATAAGTCTTTGTCTTTTTTATGGAATTGCTTTTTCTCCTTGCATATAATGAAAGAACTAAACTTCCATGGGAGTCTGCATTGCTGATTTTGTTGTTGTTGTTTTATTTTCAATGGTACTGTCCAGTCCCTTGCTTCATCTGAGCTCACATCCATGTCTTTTCCTAATACTGTCCACTTATTCTTGACACTCCAGATCCAGAGTCCTGTCTTCTCACCCTCTGCTGGTCTCACTCACATGTTTTGGTTTCCATTTACCCTTTCTCCAATTTATAATCTTCACTGCTTAGAGTGTTGGATTAGATTCCTAATCATTATTTGGGCTCTCAATTTCCTCCCTTGGCATCCCATCCTTCACTCTGATGTCAAATATAACTTTTTAAAATGTCTATCTGGTTATGGCACTCCTTTTTCCAATTGCCTGCATGAAGACACCATAGTTCCTTACTATTGCATACCCTAGTCTTTATAATTTGGTTCCTCCATACTTTTCTAGCTTTTCTCACACCTCTCACACTAGAAAACTTGTATGCCCAGCTATTGAACATGGGTACATGGCTCTGTAACTGCACATCAGTCTGCAATGGTTTCACCCACCCCTCCAAATGTCTTTATAGACATTTTCCATAAGTTCTTCATGAAGTCTTTGGAGCCATAACCAGGGCTGCTTAGGTCTATCTTTCCTATTATTCAGTATTCTAAACCTATTCTAATAGAATTGACCTCTTAATAATTACTAACGCTCATGTCTTTCCTATTGTCTGTGGGAGTATTTTTTTAAGAAGCAAGATGCTCAGCTATCCATCTTTTCTCAGTATATAGTTAATACTGTGCATATCACACAAAGGGTACTTATTTAATACTGAATAAATCTTTTTTACAGTAAATCATGCCCAGATATATTCTAAGGATTCTCTCTAGACAGAGACTTGGCAAGAGACACAAAGTATTAATGTCTATTGATACATTTATTTTATATTATATAATTAGTTGCTGAGGTAGATTGGCCAAATAAGTTAAAATTTCAAACATCCTTCTTTCTTCTGAAGTCTCAAAGACCAAGAAATTCCAATTAAGTGACCAGGAGTATTGTTACTTTCTGTGAAGAGAAGTTCTACTTTTCTCAGCTGTAAGAGTCTAAATTCTTTATGTACCATTTCTGAAAAACCAAACCACATGAATTCATTTCAGAAGTAACAATGTTAATGGCTAACATGAAATAAACATACCCTACTGTTCTTAGTTCTTTACACATATTAATTCATTTAATCCTCACAACTCATGTAATCTCATCCTAGGGAGCAAATACTATTAATATCTCACTTTACAGATGAAGACACGGAGGCAGGGAAAGGTGACATGTTGTCCAACATTATACAAATAGTAAGTAGTGGACCCAGGACTAAATGACAAAATGAAATAGATGATAGGTAAACAAATGTACAAATAGATAATATAGATACCAAAATTGCTGTTTTAAGAGGGATTTCCAAAACTTTTGTAGGATTCAGGGCACAAATAACAGTTTTTAGTGTTAATTATTATAGAAATCAAGTGGATCAGAAACATTCTCACATGTGCCACCTTGTAAGATTTTCACTTCAGCCTTCATCTTGAGAGCCCCTATTTGGAAACAACCAAAATGTCTTTTAAGAGTGGCGTGACCAAATAAACTCTGATACAAGCGCTGTTGACTATATTGCAATGGTTAAAAAGAATGAGGTCACTCAGTTTGAAAGATGGCTGAGATATATTGTTTAAAAAAAATCCATAAAACCAACTCTATTATATTCCTGTAAGTCAAAACTATGAGGATAATAAAAAGATCAGTGGTTGCTAAGGGGAGGGAGGGATGAAGAGCCAGAGGAAAGAGGGTTTTGAGGGCAGTACTCTGTATGATACCACAGTGATGGATACATGTCATTAAATATTTGTCTAAACCCACAGAATGTAAACACCAAGAGTGAACCCTAACGTAAACTATGCACTTGGACAATTATAGATACATCCTTGTGATTCATCCTTAGTAAGAAAGCACTATTCTCATGAGTAATGTTGATAATGGGGGAGGCTAGGCAGTGTGAGACAGGGGTATATGGGAAATCTTTTTTTTTTTTAAGATTTTTATCTATTTATTTGATAGACAGAGAGAGATCACAAGTAGGCAGAGAGGCAGGCAGAGAGAGAGGGGGAAGCAGGCTCCCCGCTGAGCAGAGAGCCCGATGCGGGGCTCGATCCCAGGACCCTGAGATCATGACCTGAGCAGAAGGCAGAGGCCTAAACCACTGAGCGACCCAGGCGCCCCTGGGAAATCTTTGTACTTTCCTCTCAATCTTGTAGAGAACCGAAAATTTCTTTAAAAAATAGTCCTTAAAGGGGTGCCTGGCTGGCTCAGTGGGTTAAAGCCTTTGCCTTCAGCTCAGGTTATGATCCCAGAGTCTTGGGTTCAAGACGCGCATCTGGCTTTCTGCTCAGCAGGGAGCCTGCTTCCCTTCCTCTCTCTCTCTCTGCCTGCCTCTCTGCCTACCTGTAATCTCTGTCTGTCAAAAAAAAAGTCCTTAAAAATACATACAATATATCATTTATGTGATTAAACACACATAATAAAATACATTCTCATATATATATATATATATTTATTTATTTATTTATTTATTTATATATATATATATATATATATATGGAGGTAAAGATTTGCGAGTATAGGTACTATGTTGATATAAGTGTATCCAAGTAACCTATCACAAAAGGATTTAGGTGTGCAAGAGAGAACTTCAGTTTTATTGATGATTTTATTATCTTTAAATAATGAAAATATGTATTAATTATATGATATAAAACATTCTAAAGAAGTAGTTATAATTATTCTTTCTGATTTTGATTAACATCTGGTTGTCCAAGAGATATGAGTTTACATTGTCTATATTAGGCAAAAGACATTACCTATCAGAGTTGAGAGTAAGTAG
The DNA here is from genome assembly GCF_022355385.1 of Mustela nigripes. Classification (NCBI taxonomy): domain Eukaryota; kingdom Metazoa; phylum Chordata; class Mammalia; order Carnivora; family Mustelidae; genus Mustela; species Mustela nigripes. Next base: position 48,548,109 of record NC_081561.1, on the reverse strand, counting down.
AGAATGTTTCCATTTTAATGACTCTTGGAAAGACTTGGCCTAAGAAATCACATGGTGTCAGGCAGGGCCACTAAGGATTGGATTCACCTTCAAAAGTCCCTAATATCCAGCACACAGTCAGCAATCTTTACAAGCAATTCTACAGCAAACCAGGATTTGCCGTTTGTCTTATTAATTCTTCCAAATTCTTAGTACTCTGTTCTTTTCAGCACTCATCTAGTCCTTAGAAGAGTATCTTGCTCTCAGTAGGTTCTTTAAGACCTTATCACCCAGGTACCTAAAGCCTTTTTAAGCTAACTAAAAAATTAGCTATCACCTCCATATCCTTTCCTCCCTACCCAAATTCAAATAAACATCCACTGTGCTGCCTCCTCATGAAAGAGGCAATATCTCACACAATGTGTTTGCTCAGTCTCCTTGCCAAATACCTGAAGAGGAACAACGAGGGACAGTTTCTGCAAAAAATCTGGGGACACTTTTTCTGTGCATATTCATCTGAAAGAAGAATTTCATTTTTTCCATTCAGTGGATACATTAATTTATTTAACCATTTCCTATTTTGTGCTAGACATTGTTCTAAGATTTTCCATAGGAGTATAGAAGAACAAAGGATCATTGAGAAGCTGGAAGGTAAGACTCTTTGAAATAGGGAAAAAATTGGGTATAGAAAGCAAAAATGACCTGGATTTTAATTCTCCTGAACTGAGACTTTCGACATTTGGCACATACAGAAAAAAATGTAATCATGCAAACATCTAATACAACTTTCTTCCCCCTCTCTGGCTTCTCTCTTAGCCCTGTAGTGTTCAAACAGTATTTTATTATAAAGGCTTGGTACTATTACAGCATTTATTATTTATATTTGAATAATTTTAAAATTTCACTGGCATTTCAAGTTTCCTAAGTATCAAATTTTTTGTTTATATTAGCATTCCCTTTCCTTCAACCCCTGTTAGGCCAAATCCTTGGAGACCTTTTCCCAGCTCCTTGATTACTACCTATTGAAAGGTTACGTCTTACAGACACAAACCAGCTACTTTCTTTCTTAGTACCAAAATATGATCATGCTCCAAAACTATCTACCACCTATTTCACAGAAATGGCTGCCAATGACAAACTTTTTAAAAAGAAAATATCAGTAGAATAAATTTTGTACTCTAAATGGTGTTAGGAAACTGGTGAAAAGTTACATGATTTCTGCTCCATGTGTTTTATTCATCTCTAGTTATAGAAGTACATTTGTTTCTTGTGGTTAGCGAGAGAAGATAAATAGAGTTCACCAATAGGGAAAAGGACTTTGATGATTTCAGTCTCTGGAACGCCATTGCCACAGTCCTTAGACGCTCTAATAATAAGTATGCGACTTACACTTTTCCCTTTGTAATTTCCTCAAAAATTATTCACTCTTCTATTCATGGTTTAACAAACCTTTTTCTTAATGCAGTCTGTTACATCAAATTAAAAACATTTCAACCAATTTCAGAACCATTCTACATGAAAAGAAAAATATACAACTTTGACAGGCTAGTATTTATAAGGAAGAAAAGGTCTTAGAAAGTTATTTTTCTCCATCTTTCATATTCAGCAATTATAATTTTTGCCAAGCTAAATACCTTGTGAAGATCTTTATAAAATAGCTTTGTAACAAGGCACTAATATCATGTTTTACTTTCACATGAAAAATACAGTTAAACTTATTTGTTCAGGAAAACTACTTTACAATATTACTCTATATATAGCATGTAATTCAGTATAATGTAATTTCATATAGAAATCTTCCTCATTTCTGTTACTAAATATATCAAATAGACTTCTAACACAATTGCCCTGGTGCCCATATTTTAGGAAGATTCCAATGAATTCCAATTTGGTATTTTTGCTGAAAGTCCCAGGGGCATGCAAAATATATATATACACACACACATACACATATAGATATGTATACAGTTTTATTTAGAATCATTCTTACCTAGCACTCATACATATTTGAGTAATAAAAAAATTATAGTATGATTTATCAGTTTCAAGTGCCGGGGTGGGAGCGGCGGGGGGGGGGGGAATGAAGATTTCAGGAATAATGGTAAATACTGCCTGAATGTGTCTTTTTGGAAGGGTAAAGCATTCTAATTTGCTTGAATACCATACGCAGGGATCACGTCTGTTTTGTTCACCAGCACATCCATTGGGCCTGGCAATACACTGCATATGGTGGCCATTAACACAGAACACATATTTTTCAAATGAACAAACATATTGTACTAAGTTGGGATGTTCCAGGATAAATTTTCCCCTTCAAACAGATTTACTTTTTGGAGATAAAGAAAATTTCTTGGAATAAAACAGCCATCATTTTCATCTAAGAACAGCTTATGAAAGTCTGTTTGCAGCCTGGACTAAACAAGGTACTTACTGGTATAAATAAAATGTATCTGTAACTTCAGATTTTGGCAGTTGGATTCATTCAGGTCGACTGTACTTTTATCTCCTTTTCTATCAGTTGATGGATTAAATTGCAAGCACATTGGGATCATTGTGCATCTGTAATATTTTGTTACTAGGTTTTATACATAGGTGTGTATGTATATATACACACACAAAGCCGATTATCTAGATAATAGTCTTCCAAATAATTAATGGAAATGTAAATGGTACCTCAATTTCCATATACTCTCGGCTGCTTTTATTGTCAGAGAGAATGAAAACTGCATGCTTCACATCTGTCGTCTTAAGTACTGAAGAAATCTTTTTTTGTTGAGTTACCTGGTTGCCCAACCACGTCTGAGAGGCCCCAGGGAAGTCAGCTCCGTGAGTTGTGTAGTTGAGTTTTGACTACACTTTGTTGATGTAGCCATTTCATAATTTTATTACCTCCAGCTTGATTTTAATTTGAACTGAATCTTTCAACATACAAAGGCAAGTCATACTTATTTTGAAATGAATTACTGAGTGATTCACTGATGAAACATTCTAAGGATGTTCGAAACATTGCCAGATGATTTAATAGACCAAACGAAGGTATATCCAGAGGGTAGATTTACTGTGGCTACTTGATTTGCAACATATGACCCCATAACTTTCTGTGCACAACCGTTGCTTCGGCTTAATCTTACCTCCAACGCTGGACATTCTGGAGGAGTCCTGATGAGAGCTGGATTTATTGCGGTTTTGATTTTTCCGTTTGTTAGCGGCTCTCACGGATCGAAGGAGTACCTCGCTTGCCTTGAAGAAGGCCACCATGAACGGTTGTTTGGACTGAGGCCCGTGTCTTCCCACAAGACCCGCGGATTTTACATTGATACTGCGTCCTGGAACAGAAAGCGCAAGCACTTGGTTTACGAGAAAGAAAGAAGGTTTACCTGATGTGAATGAATTCTGAGGGTGCTTTGAAAAAGGGACATTATTTTTGAAAACATTATCAGAATGTTTTCCTTGCAGGCCAAAGATTTTTATAAACATGGAAAGTTTGCCGGTACAGACAATTATCCATGCTCGGTCTTATATTTTGCATCATTCTTCACCACAGAATGCCCTCAGGCTGCCTTCACTAACTGATCCTTCTCAGACCTGGAAGTCAGCAATATTTCAGACGGAAAGGCTTGATTACCATCAGCCTGGAAATGTCCACATTAAATAACAATTTCAAAAATATTAGCTATGGACTCTTCTACATTAAATACTCTATAATTTTCCTCTAAGTGATAAAAGCTGAATGGCTGGCTGGGTGTTTCTACTTTCTTCAGCTTTTTCAAGCCTTTCAAGTGTTAATTAGTGCTGAGAGCCATCCCCTTCACCTCTGGCCTGTGCTCAGCAAACTTAACAAAGCTATGCTCTACTTAAAGCTCTTCACATCACAGGTCATTCTAGAAGCCCTGCTGGAGATGGAGTTTTGCTTTATATTCCAGTTCTTTCTCAATGCCAAGTATTTTGAAGTAATCAGGGCAATTTCAGAGTTCCTCCCTCTCTGAGTTTTGGATACACCTGAATGTTTACTGAAGAGATTTTGAAACTTGTTAACCAAGCCTAGAGACTAAGAAAGAAAAGTTCCAGGTGAGTTTGGAGACTCACTTTTGTCTTTAAACCAGTCTGCATGCCAGACCCTTCCGAGCCCGCTGATGTGGTTGTGTATCAGAGAATGACAGCAACCAGAGCCTGCACAGCAATGCGTTAGAAGTCAAGGTGTCCTAGAGACTAGAAGTATTTGTTAATAAAGAACTCTAACAGTAATGCCAAAGGTATTTGGAGCACTTGCTATGTATGTGCTAGGTATTTTGCTAAGTGTTTGCCATGCAATATTTAATTTGGTTCTACAAATACTCTAGAAGTTAAGTATTACTATTTTCCCCTCTTTACAATTCACTCTAGTTATGTTCTCCTAATTAAAAAAAAACACTGAATTAAAAAAATATATATATATATCTGTGGCTATATTATACACATATAGTTTATATACTTATATATTATATATTATTTTTCATATTATATAATATTATATATTATAAATATATATATTTATATATATTTTTATCTGAGATATATATATCTCTCATTGGCTGATAGCTAGTTCCATGAAAATCACCCAAGGAGGATGAACTATTTAACCTTAGGTTGTAAATTTAGTTGAGAATTACTAAAAACTCATGCAAAGTTTCTACTCTAGATACAGAAGTTACCAATCTTTTAAGAGTCATATATAATGTGGTTTGAAATATGTGCATGATTGACTCTGCCTTGCCCCCTGAGAGATGTGCATGTTTTCTTAAAATATTTATTCAGTAAAGACTGTGGAGTAACCTCAGTCCATTATAAGACCTGACCCACCTTAGAAGCAAGAAAAGGAAAACAAGTCCTTGAAACGGCATCAATGGCATTTTAGCAAATAAACTCTTGCTCTTAACAAAATTTATTTTGGCAGCATAAACACTTTTGTGTATACTTGTATTGTGCAGAGACCTTCTACCGTCAGAAAATGAGACCGTGTCATGTGAGGCTGTGCAGCTGTTGGGAGGGACACAGAGGTCCTTAAAGGACATTTAAAATGTGGAGGTATTGGTTAAAAAAAGGAAAAAAAGGAAGCGTGTGTACTGATCCAAGCCGCATCCGTGGCCTCATCAATTGTCCCACAACGTATTGGGGGAAATTTATTTGGTTCCCACAATTATTAAAACGGGCGGGATCTGCCTCACAAACGCCACTGTACCCAGTCCTACCGAAGAAAGAACTTCCAAATAATCAAGGCAGTAAACCTTAAACAAATAAGCATATAGGTTTCTCTTTTAAATGCAAACTTACAGTGGCTCTCTGCCAGAGTCTATATTTCTTAGAAAAACTCTATCACTGGCATAAATGAAAGAGGCAGTTTGATTTGTGGTCAGAGCAGTTTCCATTCTACTTCCACTGTAACAAATGTATTAATTCAGCTCAGACTTCCTCCTTCTGGCAGCCCTTTTGCTGTAAAAAGAGAAATTAGAAGTTCCAGCCAAATACCATACCTTGAACTGACCCACTTCAATACATAAACACTTTTACAACATATTTATTCAGGTGCAGCACTTGAAATTGGTTTAAGATGTTTCCAGTGACAGAGAGCTCAGCGAAAGAGAAAAAAAAAAAAAAAAGAACTGAGAAACTTGACTGTTATGGAATAGAATAACTGGCGATCTGTTCTTCAAAAATAATTTTTTTCTCTCTTGGAGTACCACATAAAATGTATTTGTTGAGCTTTTATTTTGATTTTTTAATGAAGTGTTAATTTAACAGGAACTAAATTTTTACTTGTGTACATCCATGACTGCAGAAATCATTTTTAATATATGATCTCTCTAATACTAAAATAGGTTGCCACAAGATGTTCGCAAATGGAATAGAGGTAAAGTGAGTTTTCCATTCATTACAACACACACTGCCCCTTTTATGGTTAAACAAGCACTTAACGCAAAGTTCCAAGTTTCCCCGGGTTTGCAAGACAGTTTCTTTTATTGTCATTCTAAAGACTTTCAATACTGTAATTTTTAATCTGTGGAGAAATAATACTGCTCTAAAAGGTTTATGTTCTGAAAACTGTAAAGATGTGTGTATGGTACAAATATGGGTTTCTTGGTTTTTACAAAGGTGGATATTGTGTGTGAAGCAAAGTAGTCTTCAAACCAACGTGAACTCCCTTTAAAATAACTTTTGATATTATTAAGTTTCCTTTTGGTTTCCTTTTTACTTCAGCAATGAGGTGACTATGAAGATTCCATACGTTAATGCTTGCTCAGTCACTCTTGGTCTTGAGCTCCTGTGCCTTCAGACACAATATACCTGTACCGATTACGAGGACCAAGCCTTTCTGAAGGGCTGAGCAGTTGTTTTTGCTAAAAGTGTTAACAGGAAGACTATATTGCATGTATTGAAAATAGTGACTCTTTTATAAAATCGATTTGAGTATGTTGAATTTTATTATTAAATGTACAGTGTGCTTTAGATATTGCAAATGTATAAAGAAGCCTTACCTAAAACATTTTGATTTGGGAAAATTATACGTATGTATGTATCACTGTGGTTTTATTTTTCAAAGGGGATCCTTACATTTGATTTCTAACTAAAACCTATAGCTATAGAAGGATTAAAGATTGACTATATGGTGAAAATGGAAATGGGGTCTAGTAATGAAAAGAATATTAAATAGAAGGGGGACGAGCTTGGGCTGAGGCTTCATCCCCTTAGGATTTAGGCAGGCCTAGGCATAGCCAGAACATTGCTAGGTTTATTTCACCAAGCACGGAGCAGAGAACAACATCACGGGAAAGAACCCAGGAAAGAATAAATTCAAAACAATGCCCCAGGGTGTGTAAGGGAAAAGAGAAAATTTAAGCAGCAAATATATGTGGATATTATTCCTCAGTTTTACTAACTACAGAGTGAGTAAAAATGGGTTTAGGATGATATCTTCCGAAGAAATGATTACACTTTTCACCCAAAAATCAAGAGGGAAATGTCTGAGTCTGGGGCTCTAACTTGATCAATTTTGCCATAACTGAAGCTGGAGATTGGAGACTTCCAGACCTGCCACTCTGACCCTCATGCCTTTGTATAAGCAAGGGGGTCAGGTTATTGTATTCACATGTGCCTAAGGGCACAACGAACTATTTGAAATGTACAGTCATCACGAAGGTAGAATGGCAAACAAAAGATCTATCCCAAACCTACTGGTTTTGCATTTCAGACCATTCCTTTTGGAAAATGTGACTTTGAAAATGTTTATTTCTTTAAAAATAGGGTTATTAAAGGAGGCTCTGACATAAAACAGCTCTTTGGAGGCATGTTGATACTATAAGGATAAGTGGTTCCAAATATGAGCATTTAGTTTCCTGCAGAATACACAGTTTGAAAAACATGCATTTGGGGATTTATCAGTCTAAACGTTGATATTGCTCTGAGATGTTTGCATAAATTCCAGTTTTTTTCCTCCTGTAAACCCACAGTAATTGACTGCTTAACCCAAAACACCTGGGATGGAACTTGTGCCTAAATTACCTATCCTTCATCTTGAAAAAGACTCTTGCAGCATCCTTTATGGACTATTTCATAGAAGACAAACCAGTGCATTGTTTCCAATCCACATACCCTTCTGATCTGCATTTATTTTCAATCTGTGATTAAATTTGATTCTGGTGCTCTTAAATTATAGTTTCTGTGACTCTAAATTATACTGGAATTTTACCCTTTTTAGAAACAGATGATTTAAAATGTGCAGAATTCTCTACTAAGAATACAGACTAAATCATCTTTATATCAGATTTTAAGGAATGCAGGGAAGACAGGATTTTGTCTATTTAAATTCCATATACATTTAAACTCAAATTAACTTAAGCAGGTTGTAATCTAGCTATAAATTTCAACTCTGTTATAATTTGATAACATTTCTATAGTTTCTAGTTTTATAGTAAAAACACTGGCATATTGCCAGATATAAGTACACAGATTTGAAGTATCACAAATAGAATTTTATGTTTGTGCTCAGAACTTTCTTATTTTCAAGATGGTTTCCATTGCTTATAACCTCAAACAAAAGCAAGGAAAATCTGGGATTATAAACTATTTCAGTGATACTGAAAACTCATTGTTAAGAGACTTCTGGAAAAGCTTTTGAACTTTAGAATGAATGCAAGGTAGTAAGATCTTTGATTCTTCAAAGTAATCCTGAGACTGTGTTTAACAGGGTGGGCTCTGCATGTAATGCCTTTGCTAGATGTTCCCATTCTCTTTTTTATACTGACATTTAAAAGAGTAAGTTAAAAATAACCGCTTAATTTTATATTAAATATTATATATTTATAATTATACACTCATTATGAAAAGGTATGAAAAGCAAAAGGACAAATGTTATAATATATGCAAATAGGATAGGACTCTGTGGCTGATAGTAAAAAGACACATCAGAGGACTGAACTCCACGGAGGACAACTGAGAACCCTATCCTGACACAGTGATATAAACTAGGAGTTGAAAATTATCTGTAGACAAGAAATGTGGTTACCATTCCTGGTAAAGCAGCAGTAGAAGAACTCCATTTTCCTCTATACCTGAGATGACTGAAAGTTAAAGAAGTTAAAGGAGGAAGAAATTTTTTAAAGAGTTGAAGTTTGGTGGTGCCTGGGTGCCTCAGTCAGTTAAGCCTCTGACTTGTTTCTGCTCAGGTCATGATCTTCGGGTCGTGCCATCAAACCCCGCATCAGGCTTTACACTGGGCATGGAGCCTCCTTAAGGTTCTCTGTCTCCCTCTCCCTCTGCTCCTCCCCCAGACCCCTCCTTTTCTCAAAACAACAACAACAACAACAACAAAGAACAAAAAACCCACAACTTTTAAAGACTTGAACTTCAACATTTTGTTGAAGGCACTATAATGTGCCCCGCAGCTTGAAAAAGTGGTGGAGATGAGAAGAAAAAAGTAGATTATTTGGTCAGAAGCATTGGCACAGTGAGTAGAGGCATGATGGGCTGGGGAGGGGGATGCAAAAACTTGAGAACTGCAGCTCAAGAGAGTCTAGGAAGGAGGGCCTATGGAAAGAGGGACCAAGAACCGTTAAGGATCAGGGCCAGGTTTGTGCCTAGTTGTGGAAGCCGTCCAGAATGCTCGAGTGTTTTATTGCACCAAGAGTGGAGCTGAGGTGATGGAAACGATCGGTCTCCTTCCATGGGACATCATTCCGAGATGAGGAGGCTTACTGTCTCAGGTCTGACGAGCCCAACAAATGTCTCTGACTCAGGCCTTGTTTTCAGCTGGCGGAAATATGAATCTCAAACTAGGAACTGCAGTTTACCTTCACGTAAGCACTTACTTTTTAATAGCTCTTTGCTTTATATATAGTGCCTTTCCCCTGAGACCCTACAAGCTTTACAGACATCATCTGTCACATGCTCCCAAAAGATTGGTTAGGAGTTGGTCTTACAGTCCTCATTTATTTTAAGAAAGCAGAAACATTCTTTTCACAAAACCATGAAAAGGGTGAATTATTTTTAGCCTTTTTTCCAGTTATTATGTGCCTTTTTAAAATAAAAAAAGTGTGCGCATGCGTGCGTGCACACACACACGTCTTTCCTTTAAAATCATAGATTTAAGTAAAACTCTAACAAGGCAGAGTTTCAGCAGACTATCCACCCAGAGTCTTTAAAAACTTTTTTGATGTGTTAAGATACCAGTGAAAAAAGCTTTTAGAATTCAAACTCATTTTAATGTGTTTGATAGCAGTGAAATTAATTTAATTTCACACTTCATTTTATCTCTAGGAGGTGAAAGTGGTCTTTGAAATAAACTTAATACAGTTACTTAAGAAACTGATGTGTGTCTAAAAGAAACACTCTTTTTGACCAGCTTATATATGATTCAAAAGAATTATTACCATAACAGAAAAGCATGGCTTGTTAAAGGTTTGATCTTTCTTTTCAGTTTGATAAATGAACCTGTGAAATGATCACAAGCCACTTCCAGAATCTTTGGGCTAGTCCATACCACCAACATGAAGAGGAATCTTATTCGGACACCTGATCAAAGAGAATGAAGAGAGCAAAAGATATTCTCCAAAATCTGCAGTGAAGAACTGATACTAAGATACCAAATACATATGCTATCGTCAGTGTCTACGTTTGAGGGGGAAAAGAAGAGTAAAGACATTTGGCATTTAACTCTTCCCTTCACATATGAATGCCGGATCACAAAACATACATTTGAGTGAAACAAAAGCAGAACTTTTCTTCACCAGGTTCTCATGTCTCTGGCTCTGGCAAAAAATATAAACTGGCCTGCCTCACATAAATGACCAGTCACACCACAAGGATGCCATGACGTTCCCCAGAGGAAAAGCATCCCTCTGAGCCATCCGCATACAAAGTAACAACTGGGTCCCAAGAGTGGTACCTTTTGGTCACCCTCAGCAGCAACATCTGATTTTGTAGCCTAAGTAAATCTTTTATATTTCTATCAGCTATATTCCTTCAGAGAGAAATCATGTAAATACCTCCACATATAAATATAACAGGTACCCAAAAGTAGTAATAAGAATGCCCTCCCAAAGGATCAAGAAAAGTGGAAATTGAGAAGCTTAACTCATTCAATACTTGTAACAACAAAACAGCTGCCATCTATTGAAGATTCATCTACCTCGTATTTACTCTGTACAATAAGGCAAGGATTACATTTTAAAAATGAATAAAATAAGACTCAGAGAAGGATCAGATTTTTAACTCAGTCCTGTGAACCTTGAAGTAGTCTGCTATTCCTTTAAGTACATAGTGTACCCCTTTGTTAAAGATTGGTTGGGGCTGTTGCTTTGTCTTGAGTTTCTGCTTTCTACCTAGAGAAGACTGGAGGAAAACCATCCATCTCAGATCTGTCAGTGATACACACATGGTGTCTGGAAGAACAGTGGTATAGCCGCTGCTTTTGTTAAGTTCAAGGTCGGACTTTCCTTAGTAAGCAAGAAAATAAGGATTCAACACGACTTGCCAGCCATGGAACTGAGGTGATGTCCTCAGTTTATATTCCATTCAAATCAAAACTTGTCATACTACAGAGAAATTAGCATGCATTTTTAAGGAGCTGGAATATGTAATTTCCCTCACAAGGTATTTTCCTCTACAAATTTTGATCACCTCGTATGACACAACTATGGGCCCTGGTTGTCCTACACTTTTGTGTCTCTTTTTTTTTTTGGTTTTCCTCTCTTGCACATGAGCCCACGCCAAGTGTGTCGAAGTTTAATTCTCAGCAGCACAGAACATGGTGCCTGAGCATGCCTTATAGCAACTGAAGCTTCTCTTTTCTTCCCACTGTTTTCTCTGCTCATAATGCAAAACCCATCCTGCTGTTATTTTTACACATGTCTTTGAAAAATACAGACCAGCAATAAGTTAAACTCACAATGGAACGAAAAATGGCAAAGACATAGTTAACTCCAGTGCATGGTGAGAATAAGGAGAATCTCATATTTTTCATGGCCCTAAATCAATATTACCATGAAAATATTTACCCCCCAGATCATTAGTTAAACCAGAATTAGAGTCTAGAATTGGGAATATAACAAACAACAAAAACTGGCATATGTCCCTGACATTGGCATTTGTTTGGCAAGATCGGTGATCCATAGTTACTGTTCTGAATTAGGGAAAATCAAAAACAGAAATACAGATGTAGCCAAACACTTCCATATCCCTTTTCATTAAGGGAAATCTAAAAAATGGTAAAATACTTCTTTCACCAGATAATGAAGCAAGACTAACTAACTCCTGTTTGTCTCTGCCTACTTTAAATCATTGATTTCAAAACTCTTCTTCACGTATGTTTTTGAGTTATGATGCTAAAATTTGGATAAGAAAATTATGATTACCATGTGTCTCTCACTGAAATGTATACATACTATACATTAAAACAAAATAAAATGCCATTAAAACCTAGTTTTAAAACATATGAGCCATGGTAAAAAAGCATATTCAAGGTTTTCCATTTATTACTGAATATATTCCATAATCAATATCTACTTATAAAAGAAAATCATTTTCTCTCTACAAATTTTTATATAAGACTAAATTAGGCTACAAGAGGCCCATTCAGGATACTGATCAGAGAAAAAAATATAGGTATCAAAAAAAGATGTAATATTTTAAAAGATACCAGAATCATGATTCTTCATTTCCAGCAGAATGAAAACATCCACAAATTACATTCTAATCACTTTGGTCAAAAGGCAAGGTTTTTAGAAAAGCACATCACCCAATTAAGCTCAACTTACAGGGAAAAAAAAAAAAAAAAACAAACACATGAACAATTAAAAACATCTTTCATTGACCGAGGATTTTTTTTTCCTTCAAATTTTTTAGGAAAGAATTACCCCAATGTGTTGCTCCCAAAACACAATTCAGGTAGTCCAAGATCTCTTTAGGGTTGAAACAATACCAACTCACTGTCAGCTTTGATGCTGGAAGATGGGAAGGTGAGATGGGAGAAAGGGTTAACTTCACACCAACTTTTTATAAAATAGTAAATTCATAAATCTGGAAACTGCATGCTTGACTGGCCTCAGGGCGACTTTGCTGTACCCTGGCTTCACAAACCTGAGCACCCGTTGGCAATTAAAAAGGGCGGCGGTGAGGGAGGTTGATATGAGGATTCCATGATGGGGAATATGGATTAAGGGAGAGAAAATGGGAGGAGAACCTATCAAAATACATTAGTGAAAGACATTGTATGTAAGGGAAAGGGATGTTCATTATTAAATTCAAAATAAAGAAATTAAATTTGGCTAATTTAATTACATGTTGAAGTGAATCACTGGCAGAGAAAAAGTTACCTTCTTAATTTATGAATTTATCTAATTAACTATAATCATGTAAGGGGCTGAAAGAAATGCTGAAGTAGTTAGATTTAGAAAACAAAAAATATGGTTAAAATGCTGTTACCTTTTGTAGGGCAGATCACAATTCAATTCCAGACAGAAAATACAAAAACCCAAAAGTGACTCCCAACAGAGCCAACACAAACTTCAACTTCGTCCCATAACGATCATTATTAATAGTATTTTTAAATTTGGAAATTCCAAAAATACATTTATTTTTTCAGTTTAGAATTTGTACAAAATTCGTATAATTTGTGAAAATCATAGTATATTAAACCTGGCTCTGAAAATAAGTCATTGTTAGATTCATGGGCAAAATTCTTCAGCTTTCTAAGGCTGAGTTTCTTCATGTATAAAATAGGATAATCGTGAAGATAAAGTAGACATTAAAGAGCTAGCAAAATGGGGCGCCTGGGTGGCTCAGTGGGTTAAGCCGCTGCCTTCGGCTCAGGTCATGATCTCAGGGTCCTGGGATCGAGTCCCGCATCGGGCTCTCTGCTCAGCGGGGAGCCTGCTTCCTTCTCTCTCTCTCTCTGCCTGCCTCTCAGTGTACTTGTAATTTCTCTCTGTCAAATAAATAAATAAAATCTTAAAAAAAAAAAAAAAGAGCTAGCAAAATGCCTGGCATTCAGTAAGCTCTCAGTAAATGTTAGTTTCCATTAGTTATTAATATTATTGCAATTGACCATCACAGCAAATACATGGTTTGAATATTTATCTAGAATGAACTAAAGATGTATCTAGGAAGTAAAACTCAGATTAATCATAAAGAACTAAATAAAATAAAATATTAACATGAAAGAATAATTGATGTCAGTAAAAAACACTGTGAAAATCAGGATATTAAAAAAACAGATTGTGGGCCACCTAGGTGGCTCAGTGGGTTAAAGCCTCTCCCTTCAGCTTCGGTCATGATCCCAGGGTTCTGGGATCGAGCCCCACGTTGGGATCTCTGCTTGGTGGGGAGCCTGCTTACTCCTCTCTCTCTCTGCCTGCCTCTCTGCCTACTTGTGATCTCTGTCAAATAAATAAATAAAATCTTGAAAAAAACAGATTTTTATGTAGATAGAAAGTAAATTTTGAAAAATAGAGTGAGTTGGAAAATACATGAAGTATAGTTTATGAAAACTGTATATGACTAATAAGAGAATTAGTAACGTCTTGGGTTGAGCAAAGCACAAATTTACCAGTGCTCCAATATTTACGTTAAGTTATCCTGGTCATGAAAGGCTTATTGATGATTTTGCTCATTTTTACGCAGTGGGAAAACAGTAAAAAATTCTGAAGCCTAGAGGAAAGATATATGTTCTCTGATGTTCTTTAATGCATTACACGGGTTAGAAAACCCATAGGTCACAGCTTACATGGGTTTGGAAAATTAACAATACTGATTTTTAAACCCCAAGAGAAATTATGTCATATTTATTTTCATAGACATCTAGTTATTTTTAACATAAAGATATGGTAAAAAAAGATATGGAATTCTTCTCAATGGGAACTTTTCTGAAACATTCACATAAAATGACCAATGCAGTTGTTTCTTTTAGCCATCTTATAAATATCACTCCATGACTTGATTCATACAAAGCATGTTTCTTAGAAACTAATACACTGCCATAGATAAACTTATGTTTTAATGTTTTTGAAATTCTGTAGAAATATGATAGAAGCCACTTTAAAGAAAATATTCTAGAAAAATTTAGATTAAGGTTTATGTTTTGTTACAATACTGAAAATGTTACTGTGGCCCTTAACATAAAAGAAAGTATAATCTTTCTAAATTCTGTCACAAGACCACTCTAGAAATTAACAATTATAGATTATCAACGAAGAACTTATATCTGATTCCTCCATGACTCCTTGAGAATGTGTTTATGACTGAATATTTTCTCTACACACACACACACACACACACACACACACACACATGCATGCACGCAGTTACCTCAAAAGAAAGAAAGTTCATGAACTGTCTAACATTTCTTGCTTCTCTTACCAGTTTCTCCATCTCTAATTTTATATATCTTGAGTTTTGGTTTGAATGCAACTATTTAATATTGAGCTCCTTTAAGATGGCACATTTCTATTCACTGCAACCTCTCTGAACATAATATTTATATATGTATAAGGTTGAAGTATAAATCTAAGCTCATAAATTACAGTTACCTGATAAATTATTTCATGAAATCTCATGATGCCTACAGAAAATGTCAAATAAATGGTGGATTCTTCCAGTCATATTTAGCTCATTCTTTCATAGTACAAATTATTCTGTAGTCATCAACTTCCGTTTATTAGGCATTTTTTTCCTTGTACCTAAATCAGCTATCTTTTTTAAGTTTCCACATTGATTTAATTTCTGGACTGTGGAGTAAAAGTTCAATTTTTACTTATTTATTTAAGTAAGTATCTGAAGTTAACTATTCTTCAGCTATCTTCCTAATTTATTCTTACATATTCATCTAAAAGTCAAGCAAGTATGCTCTAATTATCCTTAACATTAAACAGTACATAAAGAACTACTTCATTTATACTAATATTTACCTAGAACAAATCATAGGAGTATATGTTCCTTCTTATTTTCAGAACATTTAGCAAGATATGTGATTCTTGCCATTTCTTGGATATGGAGACTCATTTATTTATTTGAAACCAATTGTCATCATCATAAATTCAGCTAACAGGAGCCATATGGTTTTATGAACAAAAGTGACTTAATTGCTTTATAAGATAAAGTTCAGATAAGGGAAGAGAATATTATCAAATCTCAAAATGTTTAAAAGATCCTCTGATAAGCAGACATAATTCAACTTTTTGAACTTAGATAAATAATGGGAAACTGCAGTCAAAACAGCAGGACAAAAAGAAAAATACCACCCTTGATCTCTGAATTTCTTCTGCTACTTATTAGCACTATGTCAGCTGATATTCAGATTAACTAACCACATAGATCATCGGATCCTTGACACAGATAAATAGTCATCTGACAACACAGGGGCTTAATTTACAGATTTTTCCCCTGAGGTAAAAACGACTGTCCTAGGAATCCTAAGGGTAACACAACAAACTTATATAACCAAATATTTCCATTTTAAGAAAGCAGATTCCAGGACATTAAATTTAAGCGGATATTACATTAAGAACTCTTCAATTGCCTCACATAAACATACTCGCATTCCACAAAGGTAAATGAATCTTTAGTACCTTGTACGTTTGTTTAATATATAATGACATGAGGACTAGGATATATTTTCCTAATTAGGAATATATATTCTGGATGTAACTAGAGGGTATTATGCTGGGTGAAATAAATCAACCAGAGGAAGACAATTAGCATATAGCCTTACTCATATGTGGAATTTAAGAAACAAACAAAGAATCTTAGGGAAAGAGAGGAAAAATAAAACAAGACAAAATCAGAGAGGGAGACAAACCATAAGAGACTCTAAACTATAGGAAACAAACTGAGGGTTGCTAGAGAGGAGGGGAGTTAGGGGATGGAGTAACTGGGTGATGACATTAAGGAGGGCATGTGATGTAATAAGTACTGGGAATTATACAACACTGATGAATCATCCATCTCTACCTCTAAAACTAACAATATATTATATGTTAATTAAGTTTAAATTTTAAAAATTTAAAATTGGAAGTTTGAAAAGTAAAAAAAAAAGGGATATATATTCTGTAATTCAAAAGATGTCATGGAATTTTAGGAAAATCCAATTTTTAACACAGTGTATTTAAAAAACATTACAGGACACTGCAATTTTGAAGATGATTTTTATCAGTAGGTTAAATTACTCTGCACATAGTAAGAAAAATGAGCAATTAGCACACACCTCAAGGCTGTGGAAAAAATGATTAATTCCATTCCTTATTATTAATGTACATGAGGCAGCTGTCAATTTCAAGCAGTAAACAACAACAACAAAAAACCCACATGTTAGAACCCTGGGCAATAAAAGTTCAAAAATACTCACTTTCAATCTAATAGTGCTAATAAGTAAAGTCAATGTGTTTTTTTAAGTCTGCACAATAATGGTGAAAATAATAGATTAAATTTGCTTTTAGAAAAGTTCTGATATGTGTGATTTCTAAAAGTAGAACAGAGAAAACACTTGTATATGAACATGCAGAAAAAAATGCTCTAATTTTGACACTTTATGATGTCTGGAAATATAACTACTGCCTAGCGTGGGACAATGATTTGTTTCCTTGACTTTTCGGGAAGATCTTCTCTGATGTTCTTCCAATGAACTCATAAGATACCTTCCATCTTCCAATTAGTTTATAGAAAATGGCATATATATAGTGGGGATTTTACGCAATGTGCTATAAATATCAGGATAACATATTTAGAAAAGACTCTTTAGCAAAGACTACCAATATTTCTTTACCCACATCTTCTACAAACATTAAAATATGGCTTGTAATTCTACAATTTTGTAAGAACCCATCTAGATGCTAATAAGCTTATGAAGCCAAATGCTAGTAATTTATACTAAAGCATCTTTGGGTTGGAAATTTTTTCTTTTTCTTTTTTAAAGATTTATTTATTTATTTTAAGGAGAGAGAGAGCTTGCGCATCCGTGCACCCACTGGGGGGAGGGGCAAAAGGAGAGGGAGAAAGAGAATCTCAAGCATACTCAGAGCCAAATGCAAAGCTGGAGACGGGACTTGATCTCAGGACTCTCAGATCATGACCAGATCTGAAATCAAGAGTCAGATGCTCAACCAAATGAGCCACCCAGGCACTCCTGGAAATGTATTCTGATGGTAAAATAGACCAGCCTTTAATCAGTTATCCCTACATTTATAAGCCTATCGAGTGACAAAAAGCTTATTTCCCTTATTTTCATTGAAACAATTAGTTATTCCCCAAATATCTACGTTTTCTAAGAATAAGATGATTGGGACTCAAGAAAGGTACTACATTAAGTACTGATAATTTGATAGTCTCTGGTACCTATAAATATCTAACCACTGTAAGCAATCAGTCAGTCGTGATCCTCGTCTCTGAGTGCTCATTTCTATTGACTTCACATCCCATACAGGACTAATCTAAAAGTTTCCTACCAATAATCACTTTATTAGCCAAAGTTATTAGACATGAGCCTAATAACACAGCTGTCTATACATTGTGCTGCCAACTTGACGTTTAAGAACATATCAACAATCCTGCCTTTTTCCAGTGGACTATCATTTGCAAATTTATCTAAAACTCTTTTAATTTTTTTTTAAATTTTTTATAAACATATATTTTTATCCCCAGGGGTACAGGTCTGTGAATCACCAGGTTTACACACTTCACAGCACTCACCAAAGCACATACCCTCCCTAATGTCCATAACCCCACCCCCTTCTCCCAACCCCCCTTCCCCCAGCAACCCTCAGTTTGTTTTGTGAGATTAAGAGTCACTTATGGTTTGTCTCCCTCCCAATCCCATCTAATCATCTAGTCATCTGTACAACCTCCTTAGTCAAAAAAAAAAAAAAAAAAAAAAAAAAAAAAAAAAAAAAAAAGAAAAAAAAAAAAAAAGGAAAAAAAAAAAAAAAAAGAAATTGATTCTAAATTAAATGAGTCCCCCCTGGAATAAGTGAAAAGTCTCTGTATGTTCTCTTCACCCTGATATTCAGCATAAAGACCTTTTATTGCTATCTTACAGTCTCACACTGTCCCTGCAAGTTATTACTATTATACCGATTTTATTAATGCTATGGCTATAATATGAACTACCTTGTCAGAGCCAAGATTTGAATCTAGTTTTCCTAATTATTTCTTCTTAGAATTTGTATTTCCAGATTGGAGCTACTTATTGTCTTTATTTATCCTCCTTAATTAAATTAAATTAAATTAAATATCAAAAAATAAGAATCAAAACTTTACATTCTCTTATCTGTAACAATAATAATAAGTTTATTTATCTTATATTTAAGTATCAATTACAATGGAATTTAAATTGAAACTTTAATACCTCTGAAATCTGCTTTCTTGATTCGGCTATAAAATTAAGTGAAACTTTGAAATATCTATCTATAAATCTTAATTTTTACCCTGATATGCTTAAAGATTATGCCACAACTTCATTCAAAGAAAAATGGATATTAGAGTTTTATTTAAAAAAAGAACTTTATAATGTTTCTTGGACATTAAACAATAGTCTGACAAAACAACATTTTGATGACTTGAATACAAATGAATCAGGAACATACGGATTGAATTTTCTTTGACGTATAAGTGGGTTTGAATAGAAAAGAAAAAAAGTCATTGGCAAAATTCAATCTGAGTATTGCCAAACCTAAAATGTCTGAAAACATAGGATTTTTTAAAAGACATTCTAATGAACCCCAAAATACTCTTTGTTTTTCCATCTCTAATTATTCTATAAACCCAAGTTTGAAAAAAGAATTAATTTACTTGGAAGGTTTAAACTATATAAAGCATCAAACAGTGGGAAATTATAGTGTTTGGAGGGAAATCCTAAGCCTTAAAAGCTTAAATTGCTATCTGTGTAATAAACTGTGTATGTATATGTGTACAAAGGATAATGATACCATAGATTTATCATCAATCTTAATAAAGACCTAATAAGTCAGATAATTAATAATTTTTTTAGAATTTGGTGAGCTGAAAATCTTACAATAAATTATAAAACAGACCTTTAAAAAAAAGAGTACTTAGGGCGCCTGGGTGGCTCAGTTGGTTAAGTGACTGCCTTTAGCTCAGGTTATGACCCTGGAGTCCCAGGATCAAGTCCTGCATCAGGTTTCCTGCTCAGCGGGAAGTCCACTTTTCCCTCTGACCTACCCTCTCTCATGCTCTCTCTCTCAAATAAACAAATAAATAAAATCTTTAAAAAAAAAAAAGTAACTAATCACAGAGATTTATTAACCAACCATGAGAGAACACTTGAGAACTTTGAAACTGATTTTGCACAAGTGGATCCAACCACTTGTCTGGAATCTCCAGATTTGACAGTTAAGAAGCAGCAGTGTTTCTTTTTGGTTAGCCTGCTCATATGTTTGCTTTATTTTGCTGAAACAAACATGTGGAGCTTGGAGAATTATTCTGTATGAAAAAAGAAAATCAATAGAATATCCTTAGACTCTCCTGCCAAATCCACAGCAGTTCATTTGTCAAATTTCTAAAGAAAAGTACTTCATAAACTTTTGATTTCAGCAATATTTTGATTTCCAAAATACAAACTTCAGCCTCTTTCCTTTTTTTTTTTTTTTGCAGGAGCAGGTTAATCAAAATTTAATAATATACATCATTGATTTTCTCACCTTACAACTGAAACCGCTTTACTGTGAGGTGGGTACAAAATTCTGCCCCTGTGTTACACCAAACAGATTTGGTTAATAATCACCCAAAAGTTACAGTTTGGAATGTTTTCTAGGAGTAAAGTGTTCAGTGGCAGGTGGTGTATAAAAGTCTTTTAAATCGAAAACTCATTCAGTGATGATTCAATACGCATTTTTAATGCCTACCCACAACTTACATTATACCAAGCACAGAGGGCGCGACTGTGAAGGAGCAATACACATCCTATGACCTCATGAAACTGACATTCATTCAAACGTGTAATCACGATGGTGTTGCTGTGATTGAGTAAAGCCACGGGTCTGGTTCTTTTATGACGTGTGATCAAGCAACAAGAATATATTCTACATAAGTGAGATTTCATTTTCCCTCCATGATTTGCCTCCAAATCACTTTCCTAATAGAATCTGCAGTCATATTTTAGACGTGAAAGTTGCTCTAGCCGACTCTGAACTATTGACTTTTTCCAGACTATACCATGCCATTTTTGCCATTCTCTGCATTTACTCTCATTGTTTCGCATCCAGGAATGAATTCCCTCTTCCTGATCTCACCACCACTCCACATACTTCCACAACTCTCTCTCTTCTCATCTCCATTTTTTAAAAAAATCTTATTCCACTGACCTGGATTAAAAGTTACCTGAACCACAGACCTATAGGCTCTGTCCCATTTGGAATTAACCCTCTCTCTTCCATTTTCCTGGAGTGTCTTGAGGATAGCACTATTTTTAGCATTTAGGGTACTTTACTTTTTCTAAAATTAGCTACCTATGTCCATCTCTAAGATTATATTGCCCTTTAACATGTCTTCCCTGTATAGGTACTCAATAATTTTATGTCAGACAAATGGATAAGTAGATAATCAACAAGTGGATGTACGCAGAATTGGGTTTGTCTGCTCTGTTTGAAGCACTATCACAATATCGTGTTGAGAACATCAGCAGTAGCAATGAATGAAGCAATAATAAGCTGAAGCATCTGGTTATTCATATCTATGGAGAAATGTCACAAGTAGATTCTCCATGAGGTTGCAGTTAACAAAACTAAGGTGCCGGGGGGGGGGGGTCACTTTATTTCTCAAGGCCAAATATGCTCCAGCTCTGGTGAAAATCTGTTTTAAGTATTGCTGAAATGCACAAAGCCAGCTTGCCTAACATATTTAACCATTTTAATACTTTCATATCAGACAATATTAAAGAGATAAAGAAAAGCAACAAAGGCTATAGACAACCTAACACTTAAATAAAGGATTGGGAAGTCTTAAAAAAAAAAGTGAAATATTCATTTTAGGTTCAAAAGCAAACACAATGCCCCCCATAAATAATACCAAAATAATTTAAAGTAAAATTAATATATAAGAGAAATAAATCAGGGGAAAGGAACTCCAAAATATAACATATTCTTGGGAAGAGATGAAAAACAAGAGAGAAATTTCAGAATTTTCAAGTGGGGTATGAGTGGGTAGGGAATGAAAGGCTGATCATATTTCACAGATCTCTTGAGTTGTTTAGTTAAACATTTCAAGCATCTCCCCAAGGAGAAGACTGGGAGAAGCACACACCACTAATTTAATTTTTCTTGTTTGGGCCACATACCAGGGAAGAAACGACTGCTCACCCCCACAGTACTGATTTCCCAGTCACATTTCTGACCATAAATGTACAGTAGTTTAACATTGTAAGAATTCTTGCAAGATTATTTAAATATGGGCTTTTCTCTGTCTTCCTTTATGATGCTTGAACTCTGAAAATCCTTAATGGTAATCTCAAAGTCATAATTGGAAAATAGCTTATAATATAAAATATTTGAATTGTTCGTAAAAAAAATTAAAATTCAGCATTGTAATTGAAATCTGCGGAAAAGTCTAGATGTAGTGGGAAAATGTCTGAAACTCATCAATAACACCAAGAACTCTTTTTCTAGGTCAAGATCTGAAGCATGAAGCTTTCACTAGATGAACTCTGTAATAAATGTAATTTGTAGCTGTCAACCTCATTTCATATATGCAATCCTTGGAGTACCAACATTGGTTATAGTATTATTCTTAGGCTGTAAATCTGGTTATAGAGGTAAAACAATGCTACTGTGAGGTCCTATTGCTTATAGCAATAAACCCCTTTGCAAGAGACCCAAGTCAGACCCAACTTCTACTTAACTCTGTATTTAAACTTTAGTGTAATACAGCAGACGATGGAGTAAGACAAACTCTAGAGCTAATGTGTCTATTGCCTGAGCCTGCAGAAAACTATAGGCAGTAAAGCTTAAATAAGGCACGCCCTCTAATTAATCATCCTTTTATAAACTACCTTCCCTGGGACTGGTACTCACATTGCAGGATGTGGGGCAAGAGCACAATGTAAATCCATTAGGTCTACTTTTAAATAGATAAAAAGTACTCACAAATCATTAAATAAATTATGTTCTATTCTCTTATCATGAAAAATATAATTTTAAATTATTTGAAAGTCCAGATTTGGATTTAAACTTTTTGGACTCTTTGAGTGACCAAAGGACAGCAATCTCTGAGTAAACTGGCCTTGCTTCCCTGGCCTCCTGCTGGAATGTGCGAAGACCCCTTTCACCACAGTCTTTGCCCATTCTCTTCCATTTGTCTGAAATGCCTGCCCCTGACTTTTTCCCCCAGTCACGTCTTCCTGATCTTTACAACTGTAGTTCAGACTCATTCACAGTTCTATACTTGTAAATCCACTGGGCTAATTTCACTAATATGACTAAGTGATCACTACTCGAGACTCACTCAACTGAAAGTCTCAGGGGGCCGTTTCTGCACTTCCTTACCATTTTATATCCAGCATCTAGCCAAGCACACCACACACAGGTGCTCAATGAATACTTGTGAGCACAGGAATAATTTCTGGAGCGTCTTCAAAATGAAGATTTCCTAAAAACCCTTCCACCCCACAGGTGATTCTGGAGCTGTTGTCTTTGACCCAATATTGGAATATGTTAAGACCTAACAATGATATTTTCTACAGGATTTTGTGCTTCTTTCTATCTCCATCTTCCCTTCTCCCCTTGTATTATTAGTAGCTCCTTTTCCTGTTCTCCTAGCACCACTGTATAATACTATATACATAATATATATATAAAGCTGTGTTCAATAATATATATATTATATGTAACTGTTATTTTTAGTTATTTTGAGATATATTTTACACATAATAATATTTATTTATTTCAATGCACAGCTTATAAATTCTTACAAACTACATAGTTGTATAACTACCATCACAACCAGGACATAGATTCATAGCCCTTTGTATATAGCTTTCTTTTGGAGCTACTATATTACTGTAGTCCTACTTGTTTGTGCACAGGTCTTCAATACTAGATTAAAAACTTCTTTCCTTAAGAGCAAGAAACAATATCTAATTCTTCTTTACTCCTCTATGCCTACTACAAATTCTTAAAATAAACGTGTGTTGGGAAAATATGCTTATAAACCAATTAACTAATTAATATATTGCACTATTCTATGGCAGATGCTACCTTGCCCATCGTAAGTATACAACAATCTATTCTATCTTGGTCAAATTATATAGAAAGCTATAATTCTCAATGTGTCAAAACTAGTGTCACAAAAAATATTTGAAATTCATTGCTTACCATCTCCTATTTCTGCACAGAGTTGTAAACCCAAGTTATTCTGTGGATTAATTACCCAATGATTGCTGGTCACAGTGATATCGAAGACAAGCCAACCCACATCTAAAGCTTGGGCCTTTCTTGTGTCTAACAGGAACAGATCTGCATCCCTACAGAGAAAAAGAACAACAAAAAAAGTTAAAAGTGTGAACGAAGACCATAATTTCCTATACTTAAGTGAAAACATTCGAAAGGCACTTTTTAAAATAATAAAAGATAAAAAAATAACAAAAGTTAATTAAAGAACAAGAGGAACAAGTGACTCAATTGATGAGTAATAAGATACAGAACATTTTATTGTTGGGCCCACAACCCAAGTCTGGTGCAAATTAGTAATATCTGAAAGTAATTTCCATCTGCCTGCTCTTCGCTGGCCCTTACAAACTGACTTAGTGGTCTAGATTTGGGCTCTGATAATCAGTGTTCCCTGAAACTATGCTATGTCATAATCACCCATGTTAAATACTATTCTGCATTTGCCATCTAGCTGCATCACACAAGTCTCTTCAAAGGTGGCTTACAAAATGTAAAAAGCAAATTTTGAGTAAAACCAAATTATGTATATATATATATATATATATATATATGTACACATATATATGATTTAAGAAGAAAACTCTATTATCATCGAATATTTAACTGTTTTTAACAGAGTGGAGATTCTTAATATTTTAGAAGCTGCATCTTTATTCTCTTTATTTCAACTTAATTTATTCATTCTTTCACTAACCTAGAGAAGTTAAAATAAAGGCATTATGATTATTTAAATCATCCAGGTACCCTAATCCCATTGATGCAAATTTCATTCTCCTTCACAGCTTTAATCACAATGTTTACCAAAAGAGGGGTACAGACATCTTTTCATATCTAACATGGGACTTAGTTTGAGATACCAAAGACATATAGCAAGCATAAACTATAACGCAATGAAAATATTCCATTAGTTCTGACTTGAATATTCAGGACCCATCCTTTCATATTATGAAGGGATATCAGTCAAACTATCCCTCTTCTTCCTAAGGTGAAAATTCATCAAGTAAACAAAACTTTGAGAAATATAAACTATCCTTAAATTCTTGAGATATTTGGTAAATATCTTTTGAAACTATAATATTGGAATAATTTAATTACATTATCGGGCTCTGAAACAGAAGGAGTCACCCTGTAGCTTGGAAAATACTCAAGTGCTACCCTGCTGTCAAGCCTACTTTCAATTTGAAATATGACATAAATGTTCTACTGAAGTCTGCAGAGTTTATAATGCCACCCTTGGCCTGAAATAAACAAACACTTGAAGAACAAAAAAGAACAAAGAGGTAAAATTTGAGAACAATTTCCACTAAGTAACAAGTATCTATAATTAGTTACCCAGGTAATATTTTCTATTATTTTGAGATTGTGGTATTTTTCCAGAAAAAAAAAAAATCCCCAAACTATCGACATCCAGTTACCCAAATTTTCAAGCATGTCTGTGTAGAAAATGGTTTCAGTTTTAATGGATACATTTAGAAAAAGTGTCAGCCAAAAGATTCAAGCAAGCCCTAAATATCTGAATTTCAGAGATACAACTTGCAATTCATCGGAAGGTTAATCTAAGCAGACGGTGTGGTTTGAAAAATCCATACATTTCTAGCCCCCCCTCTGAAAAGTTTCAATTGCTTGCAATTGCTCCATGGTTTCTATTCCTGACCAAAGCTATTTTATTTTTGACTGATAAATTCTTTTCTTTAATTTTTCCTCTCTCCTCTTCTAGAAGTTCTTCTGTATTACCCACAAGCAACAGAATACACTTTGGAAGACTGAAGTCTATTATTAATCAACACAACGGTAACAATTCTGCAATTTTCACTCATGTAGTTCCTTTCATAGAAGTCTCTTAAAAATAAATCCCTACCCATTTTGTAGAAAATTAGATGTGATTTCTTTTGAAGTACAAAATTACTCCAATAAAAATGGAACTTATATCACTGGAAATAGTAGAAATACTATGTCCAATGAACAGTATAAAATAAACCTGTTAAAGTTATCTCATCTTACTATTTTTACCTGATATTTTTATAGAAATTCTTGAAATACCTAATAAAAGATATTTTAAAATATTAATTAATTTAAAAGGAATGCAGTAGAGAAAAAAATAGATATGTAGCAAAATATATTTACTTGTAGCAGAAATAAATCCATAATAAAATTTCTGTATATTGTTTACAATCATAACAATGAAACTGAAATTAAAATCTACATTCTAGCAAAGGCAATAGAGTCCATTTACATGGATGAGTATAAGCAAATGTTTCACAGTGATATTGTATTAGTTTTCTAAGGCTGCCATCACAAAGTAACATAGACTGAGTGGCTTAAATAACAGAAATCTATTGTCTCACAGTTCTGGGGGCTGGAAGTCCAAATCAAGGAGTAGGTAGGGCTGGTTCTTTTGAGAGTGATGAGGGAAGTATCTGTTCTAGACCTGTCACTGTCTCTTGTAGCTGTTCATCTTTTCCTTGTGTCTTCATATCATCTTCCCTCCATGTGTCTCTGGGTCCAAATTTTCCCTTTTTATTAGGATGCCCTAATTGCCTTGTTTTAATTTAATTATCTCTTTAAAGACCCTATCTCCAAATAAGGTCACATGCTGAGGTCCTGGAGGCTCAGACTTCAATATATGATTTGGGGGAGAGACGGAGCACAGTTCAACCCATAAGACTATTTTAAAATATTTTTTTACAAGCAGAAATTATCCTAGATGTGAATGTTCCATGTTTATGTTATAATTATCAACATTGAAATGTTTTAAAAAACAAATATGTCAAAGTAAACTTAAATTGATTAAAATAATTCATCATTACTAAAATTTGTGTTTTTTTCTTTTTCAGAAAGAATTTGAACATTTGTCTAGACTATGATATAAATCAGCATAACAATTTCTTATATAGCTAAATGAAGTCATCCTGCAAGTGTTAAGTACAGAGTTATACTTAACAGATAAAGGATTCATAGCATGCATATAGACTTCTTACATGTGAAATATATAAATATATTAAAAATAGTTACTCAAAGGTGAATAATATGTATGTATATGTGTATACACACACACACACACACACACACACACATTTACAGTTTACTTTAATCATGTCCAAAGGCTTAAACATGTTTAGTAATGGGAATTGGTGGACTGTAGTTATTGATTAGCAAGGGTGCTTTTCATTTTACTGAGAGAGGAAAGAGTTTTGCATATGTGCCTTGGGAGTCTGAAAATACCAGAAGGGTAGGAAGCATAGGTACTTTACTAAGGACTGAACAGCAGGAGCCAAAATTTAATAAGCTTTGAATTGTCATCATACTTACAACTCAAAAATATAGATTGATGGAATGAGAAAATGAAGGTTATATATTTAAGAATGTGACAACAGAAGAGCTAAAATTTATCTTACCATCTTTATGTAGATATCAGTGTAAAGTAAAGATAAAAAGGATCTGGGGATCAGACAGAGCTTGAACAATTAAGGAATTCCTGTCTCAGTTTCTACAATGTTTAAAATATAGTATGGTAATCCCTCCTTAAAAACCAAATGCAATATAATCTGAATATCTTTTTTTTAAATCTAATTTTATTTTTTTCAGTGCTCCAAAATTCATTGTTTATGCACAAGAAGAAAATTACAGGTGAAGTTTTACTTGGTGTGTTATAACACAGATAGCTCTAAATTGTTTAATTTTGACCTGTGAAATTTGGGAAAGTTTTATTTGTGGAGTCACATTACCATCAAATGACCTGAGTCAAGTTTATTTGGGGGTTCTTTGAGACGGTAGCAATAGAATTGGTTACAACTGAAGAAGAAAGGAGGAAGAACGATGATAAGGGAAGGATCAGAATGAGGGCGGGAGCAAGAAGGAGAGGATCAGAAGGAGGCAGAGAAGAAGACACACAAGGAAAGTCAGTAACTCTTCCTGGGTGTGTTGTCTTGAAAAATCCAGTAATTGTCGTTGTAAGTCACTCTCTTAAAAATCACTTATATAAACATAGATTCAGAAGTTGTTTTGTGGATATAATATCTGTCCTTCTAGAAAAGCTTAAAAATAAGCAATAATAACAAAAAATGTGTATTTACTGGTGCTTTTGATAACATACTACTTCCAATGCCAGCATCATACACAGATTGAAAAAAATGCTATTTTTCAGACAATACAGATGGACCTGAAGATGATGTGGTTTGTAGTATTGTGATACATGACCTAAAATACTGTGATAGACATGATGTCAAACTGCATGTAAAAAGTTTAAAAGCTTTCACATATATATTTTGAGAGTAAACAAGGAATATGACTATATAAATATTTTACACATAATTATATGAGTAAACTTTTTTGTATTATTTAACTGCATTCATTATATAGCTATGTTTATAAATAAATCCATTATATAAATATTCAATTTCTCCAATTTTTTGGATCTTTTACTTGGGTAAAACAGATATCA
This sequence comes from Mustela nigripes, assembly GCF_022355385.1. Lineage (NCBI taxonomy): Eukaryota > Metazoa > Chordata > Mammalia > Carnivora > Mustelidae > Mustela > Mustela nigripes. Next base: position 48,519,771 of record NC_081561.1, on the reverse strand, counting down.
TCTTTATATGATCATATCATGATTATATGTTCTCTGTATGATCAGACATATATAGTATGCAGACATGCCCAGTATGAATGCAGTTTTGATTGTTGGAAATATTAACTTTCTCTACTGTCTAAATAGCTGACTAAAGGGAGTAGTCTTATTTTAAAACTAAATTAAAAATTATGATGAAAAATGTCTGATGTGAAAATAACTAGTCTGGGATTCTACCTCTGAAGGTAACAAAAATTGATCAAAGAATACTAAAACTAAGTGCGATATAAATTACTGAGCCAAACTGTTATTTTATTGATGAGAAAATTTAAAGAGAGATCAAATTATTTCTTATGGTTACTCAGCCAAATGGGAGAGCAGATCTCAATTCTCCATATTTCATTTTCAGAACACTTTGTTTTATATAATGGCAGCTCTCTTTAGTCCCAACTATATTTTGACTGTTTTCCTTATACCAAAAGATAACTTGTTTTTGGACTGGAATACCAAAAGTTTGAGTGGAGCCACCAACCCCAAACAAGATGGTAGAATTTGAGCCAAGGAGTGACCTGAGACATTTTGTAAAGCCATTCACCCATCCATTCACTAACTCACTCTTTCAATTTAACATATATTGACTCCCAATTTGGGTTTTATATTGTATCGGTTTAACTAAACTGTAACTACCTTGTAAGGTTCTGGAGTAGGGTTGGCCACAAAAGAAATTTAGGTAAGACTTGGAAAGTGAAAGTGAAGTAGTAGCCATATTTATGCTTGGAAGACTTCCACATGTTCAAGTGTTATTACAGCTTAGGCATACTGTCGAGATCTGCTGGTTCACCTTTTTGGTGTGGAGCAGCAGGTGAGCCTGCGGCTCCTTCAGATTCCAGTGAATCTCTTGTTCAATTTCTCTGAATCCAGGGTCAGACATGAGGACATATCTACGAGGAAAGATTTGATAGCAAGGAAATCATTTGCGTCATTGAAATTGGAGGCTGGAAGATAGGTTCCAATTTGTCCTCATGCCTTCCAGATCATTGTTTCAGGTTCTACTTTGCCCTTCCTTTCCCCAACTCACTCATCTTTTCTTCCAGCCTTCTCAGAGGATCTTAGGCCCAGCATCAAATGTAGAGCAACAGCCTTACATAGACTGTTAACTAACTTCCACAGTTGCATAAGGTCAAATCCCTATAATAAATCCTTATGGTATCATTCCCCAGAGGGATTAAACAGCTACCTTATATTTGGTCAATTATATTGAGTCACTTACATCATAGAAGAGCAGTACTGATTCTTACTGGAATAGGTACTGTGGATACAAATTTTCTTTCTCTGCCTATAAGGTTTCTGTCAATATCACTATCCATGAAATTACAGAATACCCTATTTACTATCATGGAATTTCAAAGCTGCTTCTGACCAAAAAGCTCATTTAACAGCAAATGAAGTGCAGAATGGACTTGTGCTCATGGAATTCTTTGGTCTTACTATGTTACCCATTGCCTTGTAGCAGATGGCCTGATAGGACAAGGAAATGGCCTCTTTGAACACTGTTATGCCTCCAGTTGGTCATCAGTATCTTGTACAAATGGACTAATATCATCAGGAATATTTATATGCTTTATATCAGCAACCAGTATACGACTATTTCTGTCACAGCCCTGTCTCTTGAGTCTAGAAATCAAGGGGTGGACACAGGAGTGGCTCCTCTTACTCACTCTTTCTGATCCAATGAGCAAAAATGTTGCTGCTTGGCCCCAAAATGTTGGGCTCTGTTGGTCCAGAGTTCTTAGTTCCCAATAGTAGAATGGTACCACTACCACTGCTTAGCAGTGGTTCCATCTCAAGTTAGAAATTGAGGCATCCATGTGGTTATTTTGGGCTCTTCGGGCCAGTGAATCAACAAGCTGATAAAGCTCTGCTATAGTATGCGGGTTGATCAACCTTAAGTATCAAAGAGGAAACTAGGTTGATTCTACCACAGTATGAGAAAGGAGCATGTCTGAAATATAAGACCTCACCTGAAACACCCTTTAGTTCTCCCATGTCCTATGATAAAAGTCAGTGGAAAACTAGAGCTCAATGCAGTCATTACTACTAATGGCCCAGACACTTCTAGAATGAGTATTTCTTTTACCTCACTAGATTAGGACCAATGACTGGCAGTAGTGGTTGGTGAAAACAAAAAGGATATGGATTACATAGCAGAAAAAGGAGATTATAAATACCAACTACCACCATGTGACCAGTTACAGAGTGAGGGCTGTAACAGTTATGAGTATTCCTTTCTTATTTTGATATTAATGTATTTGTACCCTATGAACCAATTCTTTTTCTCCCTTCCCATCTAGTATAAGTAATTTTGATGGTAGCTAACTTCATATTTTGTATTGAAGTGACAGGATATCAAATGGGAAATATGACCCAGTTAGAAAAGTATTGAATAACATCCAAAGATGGATAAAAAATCAGAGAATGATTTGCCTATTATATTTTTGGAAAGTATGAATGGTTATAGAATGTATGTGTTGGTGTCCGTTTGACAAAGATGGACTGCTGTGGTTTTATACTTTGTCGAATCAACTAAACTGAAACCCAGCCTCCCCAAATTCTCTTCCCTGTTTGTGTCTATGTTAAGGTTAACCATACAAGAAATCTGTGCAGGAGTTGAAGGGAAGCAGCAGCCAAGTTTATGCTTGGAAGACTGGTAAAGTGCCAGGTTTCCTCCTGCTCACATGCATTGCTGCTGATCTGCTGGCTCACCTTGTGGAGAGCAGCTGCATCTGGTGCTTTTCCAGCGTCCATTGGATCCCAATAACATCAGTTTCTCCAGATCCTGGCCCACTGTTCCTCCTGCCAGGTCATCCCATTCACCTTCTCCACATCCTAAACGAGGGGTATGTGGAGCTCATTGTGAAGTTTACCAGCTTACCCTACAGCTTACTCACATCATTGAAGCTGAGTCTTTCTGAGACGTAGAATGGTTTCCAATATGTCCTTGGAGTTCCAGCTTTTCCTCCCAGGTGTCAGTTCTCTTCATGCTCTCCTACCCCACAACCATTTCCCTTCCCAGTTGCCTATACTACAAACTTCAGACCCATCACCAGATGCAGAAGCAACAGCCTCACATGAACTCTTTAACCAGGTCCCACAATGGCAGAAAGACAAATCACTGTAAGTCCTTTATTCTTTACCACATATATGATTCTATTGCTCTTACCCAACATTAGTTGACATACTCCCTGCTATGCACTGAATTGTGTCCTTCAAAATGATATGTTGAAGTCTTAATCTCAGGCACCTATAAATATGATCTTATTAGGGTCATGAAAATAGGGTCTTTACAGTGTAATGAAGTTGAGATTTGGTCATCAGGTGGGGCTAATCCAGGACGGCTGCTCTCCTTATAAGAGGAGACACAGATAGAAACACTCAGAAGGAAGATAGCTAAAGAAAGACAAAAGCAGAGATGGAAATTATGCTGACACGAGCCAAAGAATATCTGCGGCTACCAGGAAAGGATCCTTTCTTAGAGGTTTTGGAAGGAATGTGGCCCTTGCAGAACCCTGACTTTGGACTTCAGGCCTCCAAAACTGTTAGAAAACAAATTTCTGTTGTATTAAGCCATTCGAATTTTTGGTAAGTTGTTCCAGTAGCTTTTGCAAACTAATACAGTTCTCTAGTTGGGATGTTTCACATATTAAATAGGAGGTGGTATGCAGTATCAAAGAATGAAAAAGTGTCCGTAAGATTTGGTAACAAAGAGGCTGTTTGTGGGTGATGTTGATGGATAATCAGTAGAATGGAATTATGAGAATCAAATTGCAGGAGTTGAGGGATGAATAAATATAAGAAAGTGAGAGGATTTAAAGCAAAGTTATAATGATCTTCTTTATAAGTATACCTTTATAAAGCAAAGAAACATAGTTGTAGGTGGATTTGGTATCTGTTTAATTTCAACAATGACTTGCTATACACTGGCTTTGCTTAGAATAATTATGCCCTTTAAGTCATCTTTCTGAACTTGTTTTTTTTTTTCTTTAAGTAAAGATTAAAATAATATCTATCTCAAAAATATATTGCAGAGGTGAAAGGACGCACAAATAAGAAATGCTATGCAAACTAAAATTGTTATTTTCTCTTTTTTAACAATCACTATTTTCTTACCAAAACACATTTATCACATGTAAGTATCTATATTAATAAGTAGTATATATTATGCTTGGTGGCATAATTAGAATCAGAAGTGATATATGCAATTATTACTGCAAAAGTTCTTTAATAACCTGTAATTACAAATTTTAGATATAGGTATTCATTCATTCTCTTTAACTTAGTAACATTTATTGATGCATATAATCCATAATGGATCTTTGTCCCTAAATCAGAGGGGAAAAAATTAAGTTGCAAACTTATCAAAAGGAAATAAAATTATTTATATAATCAATAATAAGAGATAACAAAAGAGAAATATTCTTCAGGTCAATATGTTTTCAGTTAGATTTATTTATGCATGTGTATGTGTGTATATACATATACACATACATTATATATTATATAATATAGAGAGAGAAGAAGTAGTTAACCAAGAGTGTAATCATTCTATAATCTAACCACCAAGTCCTAAACTTGGTCAAGAACAGCTTTCAGAAATTGACTGGAAGATACACAGATAAACTTTGTCTATTTCTATAAGACATGAACCTTACAGTCTGCAGGACTTCCCCAGTCTTTAGAAAATTTCTACTGTTACAAGTATTTCACCTCCTTCCATCACCCTATGCCTTTGAATAGCTTATTGAGTCTAAAAAAATGCAATGACAGCCACCCAAGGACTGAGCATACGTCTTTCTCTGGGCGTTTGACATATATATCACAACAACATTTAAGGAGCCCAATGTACAACTCTAGTATGGAACATGTTAACAAGGGACAATTTAATAAATTATATTCTCTGGAATTTTTGTCAAGAGTTTCTTTCAGGAACAACATTAGCTTAAAAGTGTTAGAATTTGACTCTGTCAGCTGACTGATATTTTCAGCTGATTTTTTTTCTACCAAAACAAATGTGAAATAATAAAATTCTATGAATCTCACAGAGCATCAATTTTCAGAATATCTAACTCAATGTTGTAATTACATTTCAAGGGGGCAGATATAAACTGGTAAAATAATATTAGATGAAGTTCAATGACAAGCATGGGAAAATAGAAAAACAAGTTGAATTCTCACTATGAAAATTCAGTTTTCTTTCTGCAGAGTTTTTTTTTTTTTTAATTGCTAAGATATTGTTAATGTTTAACAGGTTTCCTGGCATTATATCATCCTGTATTTTTCCCCTGCAGAGAATCTAAACGTGCTACTGGAGATATATATACACACAGGAGGCCCCCTCATGCAACAAGAAACAAAGAAGTAAGACTTTTACAGATCATCCAGCCACTTTGAATGCCTCCTAATCAATAAGCCACGCACCTAGAGCTCTTACGACTTGAAAAGCTCTTCCGTGCTATGAGTCTTAGGATGCAAAATATGAAATTAGTCAAAGAAAAAATTGATGGACTAGCACTTTATGCCCCTTTTTTTTTTAAAATTTATAGCTTAAATTTTTAAATAGAACAGGACTTCTCAACCTCAGCATTGTGGACATCAAGGGCACTCTCTGTTGGGTGGAGGAGAAGTCCACTGTAGAGTTTGACTTGCATCTCCCACTATCCCAGCATTTCTACCCACCGGACTCCACTCGCGCTCCACCCTCCCACCCTCATCCACTGTGACCGTCAAAAATGTCTCCAGGCATTGTGAAATGTTCCCTGGAGCCCACACTGTCCTCACTGAGAACCAGGGAAAGGGGGCACGCATCCCTGCACACCGAAGAGAGGCAAGCTGTGCTTGTGTGCCGGCCTGTGTAGAGAGAATGGCTCCAGCCACAGCGCGTCCTGCTCTGCTCTCCTGCTCTCAAGAGCCCAGAAATCTTCCTGAGTGGAAATTGTCAGTGTACATTCTGAAGCATGTCCACAGAAGAATCACAAATCTTAGCGAAACAGGACGGGGGAGATGATGTAAATACGAAGTTGACTGTGAACTGGAATGATGACAGCTCAACTAAATATATCCAAGTAGTGAAGGTGGCTAATGACATCGAGCAGGCTAGCTTAAAATGTTTTTACAATGGAGTACAAAAATTCATATTCATAGCAGAACATTAGGAAAAGGTTGAGTTCTGCATAGCACATTTATACATACATATTCATGTGTGCGTACATGTGCATAGACACACGCACATACATGTACATACACATGCACATGCATACATATGTGTGTGAAAAAATTAATTCAAGGACAACACTCACACCCATGGTGAGTGCCCATTGAATGGATAATTGCCGACTGCTATTCTTAGTAACAGTGATATCGACACTGTTTTACTTGAATTACTTAATTCTCTATACACTTAAACATTTTAATCCTCAATTTACTTGAATTACTTAATTCTCTATACACTTAAACATTTTAATCCTCAGGGACATTTCTCCTAGGACACACCCCTCTCTCTGTTTCTGTCTCTCTGTCGCTCCCTCTCCATGTCTCTCTCCCTCCAACTACAGAAAGTTCTACTCATCTTGAAAGGCCCAGCTCAAGGGTGTACTCCTCTCAGTGGCTTCCCTTAAGGTCCTTCACCTTCCCACATGAAGAATTAATTTCCCCTTCATTTGTGTTTCCACAACACTTAGTGCATACTTACATCATAGTGCTTAGCACATTGTATTATAGTTATTAAAGTCTGTGTGCGGCAGGCCCACCACAGCCCCTAGCCCCCAGGCTATGAGCTTTGGAGATTTTATTTACTCGGCTTTATGTCCCTTGTGCTTGCTACATGGTAGGCGCTCGGCAAAAGCATGCCGACCTCAGCTGAATTATCTGGAAAATTCAATCATGTGGAAACCTCATTTCCCAATAATGCCAGATATATGAGGTGTGACCGAAGAGCAAGGCCTTCTATATAGAATCTGGGGCTGTCAGCCTTATATGAAAAGGCTAAATAAGTGAAATGATGCAAAGTGTGTTAACTTGTTACCAAGAAAAATAAAAATCTGGATAAATATCAGAACGCTCCTTTAAATTGCACACATTTAAATATGAGTAGGAACAAATGGGAGAAGTGGGAGATGGTAGAACTAGAACATATTATTATTTTTTTTTAGAACATATTATTTTAAGACTTTTAAGTCTCACTAAGATAAATAGATGTGAAAGAGATGACATAATGGGTCTTTTAAAAAACTTTCATTGCCTAACACTGTTAAAAAAGTCACATATTAGATGGTTAATAGATTAGACAATGTCTTGAATATACAACATAGCTACAAAACATCAGTCTGAGTTGCCTTAAGCATCCCCACCACAACCCTCCTCAATAATAACATTAGGGAAAGTGATCTTTATGTATGTGAAATATATAGCTGCATTGTTGAATGCTCTGTATTGAAGAACGGTCTGCACTGACAGTTCAATTGATTCTGAGTTTAATTCAAAACATTAAGCAAAATAAAGCCCACAAGTCTGAAGATAGAAGTTTTACATAGAAATTTTAAGAGGTGACCCTAGCTTTGGAAATGGCCAGAAGTATTAGCTTCTTTTTCTTTTCTACTTCCCTTTTAGTTCTTGATTTAAAAAATATATGAAGCCATAGATAAGTAATACTAAACAAAATATAATACTAATTGTATTTCAAAAGTACCTTTTTTAAAAGTTTTTATTTAAAGTCTAGATAATTAACATATAGTGTAATATTGGTTTCAGGAGTAGAATTTAGTGATTCACCATGTACATAAAACATCCAGTTCAAAAGTACTTTTTAAAATTAAATTTTTTTTCTGTTTGAACTGTGATGACATGATGTAATAATGAAGTACTTTTAATCTGTTCCTCCTCACTTTCAGAGACTTAAAGTCAAGGTTCCCAGTTGGCACAATAACTTCCCATTAGTAGAAAGGAAAGGTATAGATTTACTTAGCTATCTTCATTTTCTGTGGGGGAAAAGTGACTTCTGCGGCTAATTAAAAGTAAGAGAAATTACTGCTAAATGCTAGTGTTTTGTTCAGTTTTGTTTTGGTTTGGTTTTTGCTCACCTCTACCTCTGGCAAGAGTACCTTGGGAAGGCTATTTTGTAAAGAAATCTGTAGCATGAGGTTGTTTCATTATTGTCTTTGTCTCAACTATAATTAAACTTGTTTCTGATTATAAAAACAATGTTGGCTATAAAAATTTAGAAAGTACACAAAAGGGTAAGAATTAAAATTTCAAACCCATAAGACTGCAATAAACAGTGCTTTCTTCTGATCTATTTTCCATATGAATTTATTTAAAATAGTATAGTTATGCCCCATACTTTAATCAATTAATGTTATAGTCTGAGAACCTTCCAGCGTTATCAATTTTTTAAAATTTTTATTTATTTTTATTTTTTTATACCCATATAATATATTTATATCCCCAGGGGTACAGCTCTGTGAATCGCCAGGTTTACACACTTCACAGCACTCACCATAGCACATACCCTCCCCAATGTCCATAACTCCACCCCCTTTTTCTCAACCCCCCTCCCCCCAGCAACCCTCAGACAATTTCTACTTGTTATATAAAGTATAATACCTCAATTTTCCATAAAGTAAAGTATGACATTTTCTGTTTAACAAGTTATGTGATTGCAAATAATAATACTCTAGTAAACATTTATATGTGAATCTTTGTCCATTTTGTCTACATCTCTGATATTTCTGTGTTATTCATAAATAACTAGTCTCTCATCTTCATCACTCTTCAACTGTATTTCAAAGAAGAGTTTGATTATTTGTTTAATATATGCTTTCAGGCGCAAGTTCAGAGATAGCTTCCATGATGTTGCTGTTAAGTTAGGTGATATTCATTTCATTATTAAACTGAAAAATGTACCATTCGTTTTATTATGAATCAAATATCTGGTGGTTTTTTATTAAGTAAAGGCACCTGGCATCATATTATTTACTTGATCTGTACATAAAAACAGGTATCCCTAGATGGTAGTTATTGTTACTGTAATAACCACCTACTTTCGGCTCCCCTATGGATATAATCCTCTAAACCCTTACAAAATAGATACTCCTACTGAGTTATATGAGTATATACTGACCAATGTATTTATAAAGCATCAGCTATAGTCTTTGTACTGTGATAAGCACTAGTTCTTCTCAAATCATCCTCAATACTTCTACTGTTCTGAAATACTTATTATTGTTTTTATTCTTTTCATATTTGTAAACTTGAGATCCTAAGATATACAGCAGTTTCCCCCATAGAGGAATTCCAAAGTCCATGCTCTTATTGGTATACATCACTATTTTCTAGGTGGCTGAAATCCCACATGGAAACCTGAAATATTCTAAGAGGCACATGTGCTGTTTCCATATCAGCCATCCCTTACATATATATATTTTGAACAAAGAGGGGAGTGCAAAAAGTGAGTCCTGGATGTATGACAAAGACAAGGCATTTTCTTACACTGGATTAACGAGCCTCTAGTAATGGATGAATGCCTATTTCAAAGACAAGGAAAGCATTTTGCCAGAGATTCTTTCAGCTGATCAATAGTATATAAAACTGAAATGTAGGGTATACGTGTGTGAGTTTGCATGTTTCAGAGATTGAAAAAGATAACTGGGAAAAAGTCTATATATATTAGCAAAAACAAAACCCACAGAAAACAGTAAGCAGAGCATAAAGCTACAGGACAATTCAGCAACAATACGTGATAGAGTTCAAGAATGTCAACTTAAGTGAATTGAACTGACATGGAATTTAATTTACTGAACCGAACTTTTATAAATGCTATTCAGTAAGGACAGAAACCTTTGCAATCTATACTATCTTAGAGTTTAGAATGGCAAGTCAAGAGAGTATCAATCAAATATATACATGTACTTTAGATTTTAGAAATCATTTCTCAAAGATTTAGGGAAAATATCAAGGATATTAGGAAATCTTGGATCTTAGAATAGCTCTAAACACATGTTAAAATAAGTAAAGACAGCCAAATTATACTCAAGAGTACTGAAAAAACATGCAGATGCAGTTGTAGAAACACTCAGAGCAATGTTTTTCAAACCAGGTATAATTAGAAAATTACCAAAATTTCAAGATAAACAAATGTTTCGTTGTTTGAAGAAATTAAAATTCTCAAAACTGTGAAATCTGATAAGCTAAGCATCAACACCCATAAATATTCCCACATGTATTATTCATAAAGATGAGCATGGATTGATCAGGAATCAATCTATAAATTATTATCAATAGCCTCTTCTAGTAGACCTTTTTTAAATCATCTTTATTATGTCTTAAATTATGCAGTTCACATACTTAAAAAATAGAGTTAGGGCGCCTGGGTGGCTCAGTGGGTTAAGCCGCTGCCTTCGGCTCAGGTCATGATCTCAGGATCCTGGGATCGAGTCCCGCATCGGGATCTCTGCTCAGCAGGGAGCCTCCTTCCCTCTCTCTCTCTCTGCCTGCCTATCTGTCTACTGTGAACTCTCTCTGTCAAATAAATAAATAAAATCTTAAAAAAAAAAAATAGAGGTAAAAGAAAGTGAAATGGATGGCTAGTTCAGTGGATAACATTTAAAAATATCCTGAGCAGGGGCACCTGGGTGACTCAGTCAGTTAAGCACCTGCCTTCAGCTCAGGTCATGATCCCCGGGTCCTGGGATCAAGTCCTGAATCAGGCTCCTTTCTCAGCAGGGAGCCTGCTTCTCCCTCTATCTGCTCTGCCTGTTCTACCTACAGCTCTTCATGCTTTTGCTTTCTTTCTGACATTAAAAAAAATCTTTTTTTTTTAAGATTTTATTTATTTTTATTGGACAGAGAGAAAGAGAGACCACAAGTAGGCAGAGAGGCAGCAGAGTAAGAGGGGGAAGCAGGCTCCCCACTGAACAGAGAGCCCGATGTGGGGCTCGATCCCAGGACCCTGAGATCACGACCTGAGCCGAAGGCAGAGGCTTAACCCACTGAGCTACCCAGGCGCCCCCAAATAAAAAAAAATCTTAAAAAAAAAAAATCCTGGGGCACCTGGGTGGCTCAGTGGGTTAAAGCCTCTGCCTTCGGCTCAGGTCATAATCCCAGGATCCTGGGATGGAGCCCTGCATCAGGCTCTCTGCTCAGCGGGGAGCCTGCTTCCTCCTCTCTCTCTCTCTGCCTGCCTCTGCCTACTTGTGATCTCTGTCTGTCAAATAAATAAATTAAATATTTTTAAAAAATAATATCCTGAACATATACAACAATAGACTTAAATAAAAGTTTATTTTTATTAAATAAATAATATATAATTATTTTTATTTTTTATTTTATTTATTTTATTTTAATTTTTATTTTATTTATTTATTTTGTTTTATTATTTATTATTTTTATTTTTATATATTATTATTTTTATTATTAAAAAGAATTATTTTTATTAAATAAATAATATTTTATTTAGGGCTGGATCCCTGGACTCTGGGATAATGACATGAGCTGAAGGCAGACACTTAACCAAGGGAACCACCCAGGTGCCTTCTCATCACTTAATCTTATTTTTTTAACTTTTTATTTGAGAGAGAGAGCATAAGCAGGGGGAGGGGCAGAAGGAGAAGGAGAAGCAGACTCCTATCTAAGAACCCAACTACATAGGTTCCCAGGACCCGAAGGCAGATGCTCAACAGACTGAGCCACACAGGCACCCCCTCTCATCACTTAATTTTTAAAGACACCATCATTATTTAGTATTAAAAAAACAATGTGGTATGCCAGGCTCTGTCTCTGACAAAAACAACGACCCCCGCTGCAAATTTAGTATACTTATTTTACAAATGAAACCACTGGACTGAGATTTAAACAAAAATCCACCCATAGACAAATAGCTAGTACATGTTTGAGCTAAGAAACGAACACAAGATTTATCTACCTTGGAATTACTGCTCTTCAAGTAAGATCAGCACTTATTAAAGTCTGTCTGGCTGAAACAGTGTTTCATGGGTTTTAAGTATTATATACCCAAAGAAAAAGATTTCATAGTCAAATAATTTTGAGGAAGACTAGGTTTCTTTACTCTAAACCTTTTCTAAGAATTTAATATTCTTTTTTTTTAAATTTTATTTATTTATCAGAGAGAGAGAAACACAGTGAGAGGGAACACAAGCAAAAGGAGTGGGAGAGGGAGAAGCAGGCCCCCCCCGCTGAGCAGGGAGTCTGATGTGGGACTTGATCCCAGGACCCTGGGATGATGTCCTGAACCGAAGACAGACGCTTAATGACTGAGCCACCCAGGTTCCCCTAAGAATTTAATATTCTGATGTGCATTGTGAACTTCCTAGAGAATGGTTTAACAGGTAGGATTTTCAAATAGATTTGATCTCAGTAGCTTTTTATTCTTTTTTCTTCATTGAGCATTATGAGAGGCTATTGTCCCATTGAGCACCCACTGGGAACTCTGGCATTCTCAAAGACCAAGAAAAATCTTAACATCGGGGACTAGAAATATTCAACAAGGAGAGGGAGGAGCACTGGAGGGGAAAAGATAGCTGTCTTTAAATATCTATCTCATCAAAGAATGACATACCATTTCACCAAAGGATAGATCTAGATCTAATGATTGCAAGCTATGGGAGAAAGATTTCACCTGAATATGACATATCAATTAAGAGTTAAAAAAAAAAAAAAAAAAACAGGGGCGCCTGGGCGGCTGGGTTAAAGCCTCTGCATTCTGCTCAGGTCATGATCCCAGGGTCCTGGGATACAGCCCTGCATCAGGCTCTCTGCTCAGCAGGGAAGCTGCCCCCACCCCTCTCTCTGCCTGCCTCTCTGCTTGCTTGTGATCTCTGCCTGTCAAATAAATAAATAAAATCTTTCAAAAAAAAAAAAAAGAGTTAAATAAACAACAACAACGATAACAGAAGAGCTGTCCAACAAAGGTAGCTTATCACCTATAAAGGTGTTACCCAAGAGACTTCTTCACTGGGGGAAAGGTCAGAGAACTCTACTAAGCTTTCTTTTCAACTCTTCTGTTTGACAGTTCATTTGCGGTAATTATCAACTGACGTTTCCATATATTTAGTATTTCAGGTTATCTGTTCATTTTTGCTCCATTTTGAATTAAGCATTTTACAGACAGAAGACATAAATGTTAATGGTCAGAACCTGCTACAAATGTAATGCCTTATATCAAAATACACATATATACACACAGGCAATTTACATTCATGCCAGGGAGCAATAAAGCTATTCTTCTCTAACTTACAAAACACCAAGCTATTTAAATCATTTTAATTATCGATTTTATGTGTGCATACTAAAATGGAAGTTTTCTCATTTACAAAATGAAACAAGGGGCCTGGGAAGAGACCATCTAGTATACAGATTGGTGTCAAGAGAAAGGAATAGCTAGGGAATGTGGAAGGCATATTTCAGATCAATCACTCTTACTTTCAATGTGTCTATACCTGGCTTTCAACGTCTTTACATCCAAAGAAAAGATGATTTCATAGGTCACATGGATTGTCAGTGATTTTTACTACAATTAGCCTTTGTTTGCATAGTAAGTTAGATATAAAGTCATTACCTATTGGTGTATTCCTTGATGATTTGATATATGCTAATCTTAATTGTTTCATTTTCAAATCGACTATTGCTCTGGTCCTTGTATATTCGGAATTCAGCCGCTGTGACTGCTTCCCCATGAGGAATTTGAGTCAGATCAAACCGGAATTCTTTGTAATGCCTTCGCTGGTGAGAAAAATCTTTGTCTCTTTCAACTGAAGAAGAAAAAAAAAAAGGGAAGGAAAAAAGTTAGTCCTTTATAAAATATGGAAATTAATAGTAAATGCTCCAGCTTTGAAAATGAAAACAAACAAGTAGGATATTATAATACTGGAAAAACACTAGAGCCACAGACCCATACATGTTTCCAGTGGAAGGAAATTCCACAAGCCAACAACCTTTAGTTCAGAAGCAATATAACCTCTGTGGTTTCATACGAATTCCTGGATCTTAAATAGAAAGGCTATCCAAAAATATTTTTAAAAGCAAAGGTTGTAAAATGATTACTAACATGTATCAGGTACCAGAACACAGAAGGGTTCATACAGGAATTAGAAATAAGTTATAGAAACCCCCAGGGATCCAGGTGAAGTCAGGGATGAGATTTAGCACACCTGAGGGAGGAAAATAGGAAGGAATGAGAAACTGCAGGCACATAAGGACCATGTTTATGACATTATAAAGGTCAAGTAAATAAAACAAATTCATGTTCACAAGAAAGAGTATTCCGAAAATGCCTTCCCCAGAAATTTTTTTTCTCCTTTTAGCAAATAAAATGTTCTTTTATTTTAAAAAATAGCACTTTTATTACTTCTTATAGATTGTTTAGTACAACCTCCTTATCCATGGTGCAGCATAAAGCCATCCAAAGACATCTGTCTGTTCTTACTCAAAATACAGGGAAACATATTTTCCCCCTTCAATAACCTTCCTGCTAAATAAAGTCAGAGAACTTTTCCTCTTGGGAACATGATGGAATGTTGAAGAATTCAGGACAGTAAGTGTCAGGCATATTATTATATAACCTGGCTTTGTAAAATAGAGTGTCATTTCATACAGTCTATAGCCATTGGGCACCAAACGCCTTCTTAAGGAATTACCTATTCAAAGGACTCATATTTTTTAGTACTGCACTATCATTTGATGGAGTTATGTTTCTCAATATTGGTAGCTTTCTCAAAATCTCCATTGTCTAGGATACTGTAAGACAGGATCACAAAAGTCTCACTGCAAAGCACTTTGCACAAGGTATCTCATAATTACAGCCTGTAATAGCACTTGTGCACGTTCTCAGTGATGTTTCATTGCCAAAAATTTGTTACAAGAAGATCAAAATTTTAAGTTCTATAAATGAATTCACAAGTTGAAAAAATTGCATGAAAATATGAAAATATCTTGAGAGGGTTCATTAAAATCATATCAACACTGCTATAAATATCTGAAACCTGGGGTCTTAAACTAGGGGAAAGATTACTATTAAGGAAGAGAGAAGAGGGTCATGACCATCCAGGAATGACTGTGGAAGCCAAGGATGCTAGAACTCTGTGTTCCTCAGCCAGATGGGTTCCATGTCTGTGAGGAAGCTCGTGACAAAGAAATGCATGATTTGTTGCCTTATATACTTCAAAAAAAGTCTTCAGTTTATTTTCCCCAGGAGTAGGAGGTTGTTTAGGAGAGCAAGGAACTCATCTCCATCTCTACTTCCCATAACTAAGCCAGCAAAAAAAAAATATAAGCTACGTCTGGGGGCACTTTGTCCTGGGAGCTTGGCAAGGATGGTGCTCTTGGGCTCTCTGGCTGACATCACCTCATATGAGTCATTTTTTTTTTTTTTTTAATATCACTATCTTGGTCCTAAGAGAGGTCTACTCCCAGAGAGATCATCCATCAACTTTTCCCTAAATAAGGAAGATAATCTCATTTTTAGGATGCTTTTTAGTCCATAATTTAAGCCTCTTTTCTGTCTAAACTTCTATTGTCAATAGAAGGCACTGGTACGAACACCTCTCCCATGGCTCTGTTTGCCCATTCTCCCAACTCGGCTGTGTGAAAGGGAAAGTGCAAGGGTAGAAAATGCCTGTAAACTGGGTATCTACTAATGCAAAGTGCCTTAAAACTTGTCGTGTTAAAACTTGACACAGCTTTTGTTTACAGTGGACTGAATTTAATCTACTGCAAACCTGTTCTTTTCTGATCCTGATTTGAATGAAGTAGATGATATTATAAAACAGAATTTAAATAGCCCTCATTATATTCTGGTCCTGTTTTAAGCATTGTATTAAGAGTAACATATTATACTTTGTAACAACCAGTGAGGTAGGTTCTACTATTATCTTCACATTGAAGATGAGTAACTGAAGAGACAGAATAAATACCCAAGAATATGAATCAAGCATTTGAGGCCACCAAGGAATGAAATCTGAAATCCCAGATACACAAGCCGAAAATTCAAAAAGCTCTGAAAAATGAATATTTGGCTTCAAGTTAATTTGGCAGAAGAACTGGAAATTAGCTGATCTGAGGCAACTTAAAGTCTCTATTTATACTTTATATAAATATTTATTACTTTGCTGGAGAAACGTTTATGTGTTTGACTAGATTGCCCTGTTCCAGACTCTGCTTGAGGAGTTGCATATTTTTTCATAAATGCACCAACCAGCCATCAAAAATACATTTTTCTGTTCTGAAAATCAATATTTAAAATTCTAAATAACAGTTGCTGTGTGATTTTTCATTATCAATTTTATATTTGAAATTTAGACACCCTCCCCCCAAAAAAAACCCAAACTTACAGTCCTCAAAATAAAGCCTGAGACATGAGCTTGTTAGGATCCAATCTAAAGCATGCACCTGCATAATGCAAATAAGTACTGAATTCATATTATGTAAAGTCATCTACTGTTCTGGAATCCCCTGTGAGATGTTAGTATAATAAGGTGGAAAGCTAGAATTTCAGCTGTTATTCTAAAATTTCAGTTTTCTAATCCAGGCTATTTAACCTAACCCCTTAAGGGGGCAAATTTTCAAAGAGTTTAATAAAATTCTATATTAAATATACCACACAAAATAAAGTTGCAGTGCAGATTTGTCTAGTGAATCAAATTCCTATATCCTATTGCTTTGAATTATAATTGCACTAGTAAATTTCATGGGACATGTTGGAGTGAATAATGGAATAAAATGTGTATTTATATAGCCATGCACTCCTAATGATGCTCACCAATATTCACAAGGTAATCTCAGTTACCTCAAAGAGCAAAGCTAGGGAGGTGTCAAATATTAATACCCCTAATTTAAGAATAAGAAATTGGGTGATGACAGCTAGGTGGTAACAGATGTCTGTCTTCTAAAGCTTATTATAAATCTTTGCTCAATGTCCATACCACCTACGTAATGATATCCTACTGTTCTGTACTTAGAGACTAGTTCATAGCTAGTATATTTATACAATGTTTCTCAAGCAGTATGCAAAAAGGTGGAGAATAAGGGCTTGATCAATAATGGTTAATTAGCATCTAACACAAACAACACTTGACCCAAAGAAGTCTAAGAAATACTGAACCAAAGACTGGATGACTGGATGAAAATCTGATTTTGTCTCTTCACAAAGTGCCATCCTGCCACATTACCTATCAAGGAAAGGCATAATAATTTCTCTAACTCTCATTTGTTTGGCACATGCTTCATCTAATCTCAGACCTTGCTTATGTCTCTAAGTTTCTATAACTTGCCCAAAAGCCCACTATGAATAATTGGGAGAGAACAAATTTCATTCCACAGTCAAGAATTCAATTCCCAGGGTGCCTGGGTGACTCAGTCAGTTAAGCATCTGCTTTCAGCTTAGGTCATGATCCCAGGGTCCTGGGATGGAGCCCCACATCAGGCTCCCTGCTCAATAGGGAGCCTGCTGCTCCCTCTCCCTCTACTGCTCCCCCTCCTTGTGTGCTCTTTCACTCTCTCTCTCTGTGTCAAATAAACAAATAAAATAAAAAAAAAATTCAGTTCCCAAGTCCTCAACAACATAACACTGTTTGTTTGTTTTTCTTGGATGTAGTTTTGTTTATCTCATTCTCACTCAGCAAAGTTGATCTTTTGAAGCTTTCATTTTCCTCTATGTTGCTCCTACTCTACAGAAGATGTCATACGTTCTGGATTCTGCTCATTCTTCTAGAACTCAGTCCCTCCAATCTTTATTGTAGTAAATGTCATGTTATAGTCACTTATTTAATATTGATGCAAGTTCTTTTCTAAGGAAATTTTTATGAATAAGCATGTTATTGTAATTATAATGTGAATTAATATTATGTAACATCTGTATTAGTATGCAAGATCACCCTTTTACTACAAACATATTTAAAAATAAATGTAACTGACCAACTGGATCTTTCTATATTCCGATATTTTCTTCACCAGACCTATTACCAAAACTACCTTCCCAATATAGATGAAAAAGCACATACAGACATGTTTTATATATTTAAGTGTAAGCTTTTTATAGGTGATATCCCTGCTGTGTTTATATCTGATGATTCGAGTACATATTAAGCATGGTTTCACCATATATGCAGTGTATTATAACCCACTGCAGTTATAAATGGCTTGGAAAGCTTAAAAGACAAACAAATAAACAAGAAAAAAATAAGAAACATACGATTTTTGTTTTTTAATTCATATTGTATTAACTATTTGGTTCTCTCAAATCACTCTTTAAGTTGAATTTGTTAAACCCACTAACTGCCATAAGATTCCTCAATCATTTTTATCATTTCTAATAAAATCTGTATTGCCAGGTGAAAATATGTCACTCCATAAAATCATAATTACATTTCTATTGTGTTCTAGAAAAGACTCTCTTAAT
Organism: Mustela nigripes; assembly: GCF_022355385.1. Lineage (NCBI taxonomy): Eukaryota > Metazoa > Chordata > Mammalia > Carnivora > Mustelidae > Mustela > Mustela nigripes. The sequence goes on along the minus strand of NC_081561.1, from coordinate 48,501,332 downwards.
CACTGGACAAACAAGAAACAAACAAAAAAACAGAAACGAAGGCAGGAGGTTTTGCTCATTGAAAGCAGATCCAGATTGGTCAAGGGGATAGAATCACACAGGTCAGGAGGTTGACCCTTTTCTGTAGTGAAGACCCTTCCTTTATCCCATACCACAGATGCCCTTTCTCTGCTGGGAAGTGGAAAGGAGAGTTTGGGAACACACATAAGTAGATTAAAAATGCACATCTGTATCGGTCGATTCACTTATGAAAATTGCATTTAAAAAGAGAACACAGGGACCTGCCCAGACTGCTATTTTCATATCTGCCTACATATCTAACAAGGTCCATAGGCCATGTTTTGCTAATGGTCATAGAGTAGTATACGAGTGCCACCCACTCTTCTCCCACTGCCAGTTAGGATGCATGCTTGTTTGGAAGATTGCTAGGTGTACGCCAATGAATGTCACCGTAAAGTTTAAATAAATCTCCCAACATAGGATTGTTTACTTAATGTGACAGGATGGCTGTCAATAGTGTGTTCTGCAAAAATTAAAAGCAGTTGCTTTCCTGCATATATATATATATATATATATATATATATGCAGACTCAGAGAAACCACCAAAAATTCAGCAAAATTGATAGTTCACCATTCAAAACACAATCACAGCAATGGTGGTGAATATTCTCTTCTAGGAAGCAGGTTGTCTTCTATTCCAAACACTTGCATCTACGTGAACTGCCTGGAGCAACCAGAAGCTCCCCTATGCTGACAGAACCAAGAATTTATTATTATTATTTGGTTCTAAAAAGTGGCCACATCAAAGCATCCAAGAGGTAAAATGTGAATCAAAAGATTCACATTCTATGATTCATGGGCTGACAGTACAACGAAACAGTTAAAAGAAACAGAAGCACCAAACTACATTCTAAATGCTTTAAATCGCCAACGTTTCGCAAAGATTAAGCCTCTCGTGTTTAAAGACAGACACGGGACCCTTTTATTGCTGAGGTATGACTTAACAGAAGTTCATGACTGATTGCAGTCCCTCTCACTCCCAAACAGACACCTCTCTGAATGTCTTTATCATTAGTAGAGATTGGATGGAAATGTTCCGATTAAAGATTTTCATGTCTACCATATCTGAAGAGTAGAATTAATTGCCAGAGGATTGTAGTTTTATCTCTGTAGTGATTTATCTGCCCTCTTCAAGAGATGCATTCGTGGGCAATCAGTCTCAATCTCCCACACAAGGGCTATAACACGGAAGACACAAATAGAATCAGTAGCTGCAGGGCAAAGATAGTGTCCTCCCAGGAGCCTTGCCAGCTGTTGAAAGAGTACAGATCATGGTTTGCTGCTGAGTGCAAAAAATCATTAAGCGATTACTCATAGAATTATTACTTATCTGCGTTGCATTTTAAAGTAAAAGGAGGAAAAAAGGCAAAGATAACATGTGACTACCCAGAAGTATCACTTCACAAGACATCCTTCACAGACTAGTCCAGTGAGAAACATAAACTGGTCCTAGAATAGTGTATTCATTGATTGGTGAGCTCACACACACATGCTCCTTTGAAGGGATAACCATTCCAGAGAGTGTGGTAAACTCCAGATTCCAAAAACCCTAAGAGCCTCTTAACATCACAGTCAGGTTTGACCTGAAGGAGAGAAAACTATCTCCCTGAACTTATTGTTTCAAAGAACAATTCAATTGGCTTTCACATGTTCTGTAGTTAAAATGCTTTTACTTGTTTTCATAAATGCTTCCTGAATTCAGTTTTATAGAGAAGGAAATCTCAAAACAAAGGTGAGATGGCTAAATACTTTAAATATTTTAATGAAATGGCTAAACAAATTGGTTTCCTGAATCAATTTTGAATACATGTAATTTTGAAATTTGTAAAATTTAATTAAGCATCCAATATCTAAATGTTATTTTGCTTTAAAAAACATAAGTGACTTAGGAACACAATTCAATCTTGTACAAAGAGAGCTTGGAACTGGGATAAAGATGATGTGTGTTCAGGGCACCTGGGTGGCTCAGTGGGTTAAGCCACTGCCTTTCGCTCAGGTCATGATCTCAGGGTCCTGGGATCGAGTCCCGCATGGGGCTCTCTGCTCAGCAGGGAGCCTGCTTCCCTCTCTCTCTCTCTGCCTGCCTCTCTGCCTACTTGTGATCTCTCTCTGTCAAATAAAAAATAAAATCTTTTTAAAAAAATGATGTGTGTTCTACTTGCCCTCAGACTGGAGGAACCCAGCACTCAGCCCTCAGTAGTTATCTAGATTACTATAATGATAGCTTTACAGATTAAGCATTGGCATGAAAATGGATATATTGTATAATAATAAACTATAATAGCAATGTTAAGTCATTTTTATTTGATAAAATTAATATATTTCAATTTTTTTTCCCCTTCTCTTTTATTGGATGCAGTCCATCCCCTGGCTGTCAGAAGACTGCTTTTCTTTTTCTTGTCTTCCACATATACTCATCTTAGTTATCCTAAAAATAGCTACTGGGCTACTTTTCCATTTTATTCAATCCCAAAATATTTATTGGATAACTGCTGTGGGCCAAATCCTAAGAGCTAAGGCGATCTAAGAAGAAAAGAGATAGGAGGTCAGGATGAGAAAGAAAGACACGGAAAAGTACAATTTTGATACAATTGTGTTGAGGCTACGGGGGATGTGTGTAATATAAGGCAGTATAAAAACGTAAAGAACAACACATTGTATGTAGGAGGCTGCAGGAGGAGATCATTTTGAGCTTGGTCTCAAAGAAGTTTCATCAAGTAAAGGGTTCATTTCAATGGAAAGAGATTTGAAGGCCACAGCCAAAGTTGTGAATAATAAATAGTTCATTGTCATTGCACAATATGGAGTCTAAGAGGTCAGCAGTAGGATCTGAGGAATAGTAACAGTTTCCTGAGAACGGATCAGTATTTTCCACTCTTCCCATCCCTTTGGGTGCATTATGTCTTCTAATAATTAAAGACAGGAACTTATATTTTTATAATCGATATCACAGGCTAGTATATAGTCAACACTCAATTTTGAAAGAAAGTTGGGAGAGTTAATGATGCCTTAATAATCCTCTCCCTGTCCTAAGTTGATGGTTTTCTTGACCCTGTTCTCTAAGAGGCTTTCCCCATTTTCAGAACTTCAAATCCACCTTTACTTCACATCCCCAGTTCCAGGGCACCTTTTTTTTTAAAGATTTTATTTATTTATTTGACAGAGAGAGATCACAAGTAGGCAGGCAGTCAAGGGCACCTTGACTCAGGTCATGATCCCAGGGTCCTGGGATGGAGCCCTGTGTCTGGCTCCCTACTCAGTGGGGAGTCTGCTTCTCTCCCTACTTATACTCTTTCTCTCTCTCAAATTAATAAATAAAATATTTTTAAAAAATCTCCAGTTCTAATACCACAAACACTACTTTGAAAATTTCTGTCCATGATAATTTCTCCTGCTGAGGACCCCATAACACTTTTTCCTGTACCTCCCTTTAGATAATGGACATGACATAATTAAGAGTGCTGGATTTGAAGTAAGAAAACCTTGAATTATGGGTTTTTAAAATTCATTATAGTGGAGTTAAAAACTTTCAGGCTAGAGCTAGATTTACCAAAAAAAAAAAAAAGAGTGTGATATTAGGAAAGTGATTCAACATCCCTATGCCTTTATTTATCCATCTTTAAAATGGAGATAGATAATAAAATGGTCTACTCCAGTGTGTGGTAAAGGTTAAATGATATTTCAGAGAGTCTTAGTGCAAGTGTCCAGAACACAGCACGTTCTCAAAAAGTGGTAGCTATACTTGCCACTTTCATTGTAATTATTATGTCACCCATGGGTAAGACATTTTAGAGAAATATCGATGTTTTCTTGTTTTGTTTCTTATCTTTATATTCCTGCATAAGTGCCAAACAGAACTTTGTATATGGGGAAATGGTAGATAAAATTTAAGTATAGAAAATTTGCTACCTGTCCTAAAAAACACAGCCTTTTTGATTATCAAAATGTCACTGTATCTGGAATATAGGTATCTTAATAAAGGGGATTAATATTATGGGTTTTTAAAATTCATTATAGTGGAGTTAAAAACTTTCAGGCTAGAGCTAGATTTTTACAAGAGTGGATAGAAAACAATTGTATTTACTTGATACCTTGCTTGGCTATTTCACATGTGTAAAGTAGAAAACACATTGTACATATTTTGACATTCACATATTACCCATAATCTAATCAAATTTACTGATTCTGACACCTCTCTTTTAAGGGAGTCTGAGAGTCACTTAGTTATTTTTCCCCCCTGAGGACAACAATGCATCATAAAGCACAGAAAACATTTTGTTATTGTTTTTATAAGAAGTTTTTTATACAAGAAATTATGAGTTGGAATTTAAAATAAATGTTCATCTTTTGTGGATTGAATATTAATATTTAACTTCAAAAACTATTTAGGGTAAATACAGAATACCTGTCTAATTCACTTTGTGTAATAAGAGTGATTATTTAGTGATGAGTGTGTATATTTAGTATATAAATAATGGATTTCCATCACGCTGTGTACAAATATTTGAGAAAAGTTTGTGTTTGTCTATAAGAACTCAACAGAAAAGCACAGCTGTCTGATAATCACCTCTTGGTAAATATTTAGTTCTTGTGTTTTCTTTAGTAGAAAAATCTGTGGGTTTTATAGATTGCCTGGCAGCTAGAGGTCAACCATTCTAATCTCACCAGATTTCACTGAATGACCTCGTGAATTCTTCTGTTCTATCAGTAAAATAAAACAGTTGATTTTTAGCCATCCGAAGGTGACAGAGGTTATAGTAAGTTGGATATGGCAAAGAACCTTCCTTTACATCTTGACTACAACGTTATGATAGTTTATCTACAGTGAATGCTTGTGGTTATCTGACAAAAACAGGTCAAAGGTTTAGAGAGTTTTCTTCTGAAATTGCTCAGTGCCTTCTCTAATGACTGATAATTGAAAACAGAGACTGGAACTATACAATGTGGTGGGTGACAGATAAGCAGTAGATTAATGTCAATACTTGGTTAGGAGACACTAAAAGGTCAGGAGTCACAGGAATTAGCTATTGTGCTACTGTGACAAGACAGACATCAAAAGTCTATTATCCCTTCAACAGCCCTTCCCCAAGCCTGAAATCTATTCTCACTTCCTTTGGTTATAATTAAGAGATAATTTTGATCTCATTGTACACATTATGTCAAACTGAAGGCCCTCGCCCTAAGTGAAACAATTGTCAGGGTTTTCATAGCTTTATTTATATAATAATGATTTTTTTTCATATCACAATTTTAATGTACTCATTGCTCCTTTCGGAGAATTTTAGAAACCTTGTATCCAGCAAAAAAGAATTATATTTAATGGGAAGAAAGAAAAACCAGAATAAATTTGTTTGGAATTTCTCTACGGGGGTAAAATGAAGTTTAAAGCAGAGTTTACAGAGTATGAAGGACATGAGAATTTTTATAGCTGAACATATAAATGTCTTTCTCAAATTTAGTGCTTTAGATTTTAAATTGATACAATACCTTTAATAGAGTTCACTCAAGTTCAATCTGCGCTTCAGTCTGTCATTTCTGAAACAAAAGCAAATTGAATTGCTGCCACCAAATGGGTTGCATCAGTGAATTTTTGTAGGTGGAAAGAGGTCACAGAGAAATGTGATTGTATTTAATGACATATAAGGCTATTAGAGACATAACTACATAGTTTACAGGTTTTTAAGAAAAGGAATAGAATGATATATAGAATATATTACACACGTACTCTAGGTAATATAAGGGTAGCTTATCTATCTGTCTGTTTAGGCAAGGACCATAAGGAGCCTTGGTAGCCCCTGTTTGTTTCATAAGAAGTGTTTATTTGCTCTCTGTCTCCCTCACTAGATTTCAAACTTGATAACAGCAACACTTTTGCTTGGCTCATTGCCATACATTCCATTCCTACCTCAATCTCTGGCACATAGTACGTGTTCAATATGCATGTGGAATGAATGAATATAGGAATATATAGTTAACTTCTGGTTCTCTTTTTGGGTTGTTGGTTGTTTCAGGAGGGAGATTATGTAGACCCTGTTACTCCAACTTAGCCAAAAGTAGAATCCTTCAACCATTTATTCTTAAATGATTCCTGCCAATATTACAATATAGTATTATTCCTAACAATATATTCATTTTTTTCCCTTTCTTCTTTGAGGAATTCAAATAAACAATGATAAGTTAGAATCTCAATGCCATATATTTGTTTTTCAGTTTTTACTAGCTATCTTAAAAACTTAAAAATATATGCTAAACTAATAGAATCTCTATGATTCTTAAATGGACATATTATTCTTGGGGAAGGAGAAAAAGGTAATAGAAAAATTAAATAGCATTGTTTTCATTTTATGGTTATTAATAAAATTGTATTGAAAATAATTTCCAGGGGCGCCTGGGTGGCTGAGTGGGTTAAAGCCTCTGCCTTGGTTCAGGTCATGATCTCAGGGTCCTGGGATCGAACCCCGCATCAGGCTTTCTGCTCAGCGAGGAGCCTGTTTCCTTCTCTTTCTGCCTGCATCTCTGCCTACTTGTGATCTCTCTCTCTTTGTGTCAAATAAATAAATAAAATCTAAAAAAAAAAATAAGAAAATAATTTCCAGTATTACTCATGTACTTTATAAGTTAAGATTTATTTAGTTTTTGAATATAATTCATATATTCTCTTTGATTTTCCTCTCTATAAAAATGCTTAAGAATTTCATTCTTCCACTGTATATATATATATAAAATATATAACCAAGTCTTTGGTAACATGTTCATAATTGTTTAATCTTATTTCAAAATTACTGAAAACAGTTGCTCCCTTCGAAAATATGTTTTGTTTTTGTTACTTTTCAGTTCAAAAAATAAATACTATAACTGCTTTTATTTGTTATTTTTGTCTAACATCTTCCTTGAAAGTTAAAGTTTATTTCATCCATCTGTACGTTGACAGATAGTACATAACTTGCTTAACATTTCTTTATAGCACATTATTAAAATGGTGTTAGATGAATCTATACATTGAACTAAAAGATGTTTTCTATAATTGGAGACCTACTTCAGAACATGTGTTAGATTTAATAAAGATGTAACAGGTGCCAAAATCAATAAAGAAATCATACGATCTTCCCACATTTATTGAAGGAGACCACACTGTAACTAGAGCCAAGGGACCCTTAGCGGTCTCAGGTCACAGAGTATTCATAGGAACAGTCTCATATTTTGGTCGATCTGGTTTCACACTCCTGGGCTTCTCCTTTGTATTGGGATTTGGGGTCAACCACAAAACTCAGAGCAAAATTCATCATTGAGCAATATCTGGTTTTGAGTTCAAACTATACAAACCTTCCAAGTTTCTTAAGATGCACACCTGGAAGAAACAATAAGTCTGAGATCCAAGGCTGGCTGTCTCATTTTAGGTTCAAATTTAACAACTTCCTGAGTTTCCAATCCAACTTTATATCAATTATCAGAAGGTCTGTATCCTAATATTTTTGTTGCTAAAAGTTTGACATGTTCCTCATTATTTAATAATCCATCCAACTAACTTATATGTACTATTTCATAAAGAACCAAATTCAGCAAGAGAAAAGCTAAAGACCAACCTTATTTAAACCACATATTACTCTAAAAGATCAGGAACTGATACTATCTAGTACCTCCAGAAATGAGTAGGATGAGTTTGGGGTTAAAATAAGGACACCTGGGGCACCTGGGTGGCTCAGTCAGTTAAATGTCTGCCTTCAGCTCAGGTCATGATCCCAGGGTCCTGAGATCGAGCCCCACATCAGGTTCCCTGCTCAGCAGGAAGCCTGCTTATCCTTCTCCCACTCCCCCTGCTTGTGTTCTCTCTGCCACTGTCTCTCTCTAGCAAATAAATAAAATCTTTAAAAAAAATTAAAAAAAAAATAAGGACACCTGAGTACTAGATGTTTAGGAAGGAGGTGGACTCTTAGATTGCTCTCCACATCTGCGTTGCTCAGTGACTGCTCTTCCCCATTTGGTCTCAGTTTGGAAATTTTCTGGCAAGAGGAAATGGTGGTATCCACAGACACAGTGAGAGTTTGGTAGTATAGTGAGAATGTGGTAGTATACTGAAAACAAAGAAACCAGACAAACTTAAGAATACTGAATGCTGAGTTCCCAGGCCTCTTACCCCTATTTGGTTCCCATAATGTTTGACAGCCAGGCTTATAACTTGCAGACAAGAGAATTGAAGAGTCCTCTCATTTGAAATCTGGCCATTCCAGAAGAAGGACTAAGTCTCCACAAAATGGCAAAGCAAGAATATCATAAAGAGAAAATGATACTGACAAGTTCCACCATATGTGAAAATCTTCTAATCAGCTTTTTAATCTCTCACTATGGACTAAAAGCAGGGAAACAAAAAGATCACTAGGTATCTGAGGAAATTCTCTACCTTTAAATAGAGAGACAAAGTAGCTCTCTAAAAGAGGAATTTGAAGGAACTTACAAAAAAAAACAACACTACTAAGAAGCTACCATAATATCCTTTGAGAGCTAAGAGATATTATATTCATGAAACCAGAAGATGCTGTAAAACAAACAAACACATAGTCATTGCTAAAATATCTCTTGTAAATAAGGCTAAAATCAATCTCACTTTGAAATATTAAATATTAATATTAATATTAAATTAATATTAAGTTGAAAAATTCTTCAGAAAGGAGAGCAATTAGTCAAAGTCAAAGGAGTACAAAACAGAACAGGAGAGGAAGACTAAATAAAGAAAGGAGGAATAAAAGAATGAGTCCAGAACTGGTCCCAATAGTCATGATTCCATAAAGAGAGATGCAGGGAAGGGAGGAAATTATTGAAGAATTAATTCAGTTCACTGATAAAAAGCGTAACAGTCTCAGGACTGAAAATGTCTGCTTTGTGAAGAAAGATTCTCTGAGGTCCCAGTGACAAAATACAAATCACATATGTAGGAAACCATGAATCAAAATGGATGCCAGCTGCTCAAAAGCAACACTGTAATCTAGAAGCCAAAGGGGCAAATGCCTTCAAAATCATGATGAAAAATTATTTATACCCTACAATACCAGACTCAACTAAATTAGCCATCAAATATGAAGGCATAATAAGGATACTTTAAGACATGGAAGATATTAAAAATCTGATTCCCAATAGAATTTCTTTGGAATGTCCTATACAAGTTGTACCACCAAAATGAGGAAGTAAGCCAGAAAGAAAATGAAAGCATGGGCCATAGGAAAAAGGAGGTTTAGCACAAGAGAACCAAAGATAATTTCCAGAATGATTTTGAAGGGAGATCTCAGGATGACAGCTGTGCTCCAGGCACTAGGTTAACAGCCCATCTTAGGTGTGACTCAACAGGACCATACATGAAGGCTAACATTGCAAAGACGGCATTTCCCATTAATACTGTTCTTTGAACCTGACAAAGTCTAGGTGAGCCCAAACCAGACTAGTACCTATAAGTAGCTTTCTTAACATATATTTATAAAGTTCCTGCTCTCTCCTGAAAGTCCCACTGCCTGGGTCCTCTGAGAATAGTCACTTCCTCTCACAGTAATGTTTTTTTGTCTTTTGTTTTCTTTTTCTGACTTATTTCTCAAAGCTGGTTGCTGACCATGGTGGGCCTAGATGTTGAGACTATGGAAAAGCTCATAGCTTCTCACTATGTTTCAGTTGACCTGGCCTTGCTACACTCCAACCCCCCACCCCACCCCGCAACAAATTCCCAGGGCACTATCTCCTCAAAAAGGGGCCTTTAAAAAATGTCAAACAAACTAAACCACAATTTTATTCAGAGGCTATGTTTAGCTCAACTTCTGGAAACATTTACCTAAACATTTTACTTAAATAGCTAGCATGGTGCTTTGTTTTACTTTTTATAGCAGTTGGCTTTATGTTTACTTATATGTGAAATACAGCTGATAAAATACAAAATATGCAATCAAGAAAACAATAATGTATCTAAGTTCATGCATACAGTAGTAATTCTTAGAGCAGTTTCAAATCGAGATCTGCCCCCATCAGGGTACCTCTTAGGAAATATTCCAAGAAGCTACAAAATTTCTTTTTGAAATTTTATATGTATGCTCTGCTTCAGTGCTCTTACAAATTTCAAAAGTCTACTGTCTCTCACTTTTCCTGTGGATGTCTTTCCCTTACAAACAAATCATAGTGATTTGCAGTATTTAAAGCTAGGGAGCATTTTCAGTAATCCTCATGGTATTGAGTACTGTATGGGATGTTTAGACACTGCAAAATGCTAGTGTTATTTCTACAATCATATCTAAGTATTCCATGAATTCCTCTTGTTTAGAAACAGAAAATACCCTTCAAGTTCCATTTTATTTTCTCACCCCTTGATATGTGATCTCAAGGGAAAATCAAGCGTAACCCTGAAAGCATATGAACATCACTGAGTGGTCTGCTCCACATTGCTCCTAATACACAGTGACAATAAAAGCCATATCATCCCTATGATATGGTTCGCATATTTCCAGTTATAGCGATATTTGTTCCTTTTTGCTTTTGAAGGAAACATGCTAAAGATGAAAACAGTGATATGACTCTTCATTAAACAGGTGAGAACTAACAATGATAATGGAAACAGTTAACAGGATTCATTTGAAAAAGACACTGAAGGCATTTGAGAGAGTAAGGAACTGGCAAACTCATTAATATTCATTTCTTAATGAATTCAAGTAAGGGATGTCAGAATATGTAGGCAAAAGAGCAACCTCAGAAGAATAAAGCAAAGTCTGTGGTGTTCAATATGTTAATGATGGTGCAGAAATTAGAACCTATAGTGTATCTCCTTCTTACTCAAAGTCATATGGGATATTCTATATTTAGTCATAAAATCCTAATGAATTTATGAAGCTTAGATATTAATAATGTTAGAATGTTTGGAGAATCAATGATAATGATTATGAGATTATAATAATTAACACTTACAAAACAGTAGGTGACATTATGCTAAGTGTATAACATCTTGTCTAATATAGTATGTATTTTGTGAAAGATGGAAGAGAATTTCAGCTAGCACTTTTTTGACTGTTTATCCTCCAGCCACCAGTTTAGGTAGAGAATAGTGGTGGGAACAGAGGGGAGACAGAGGAAGTAAAGAAAGTTCTTTTCCTATAGGCAACTGGCTAACTGCTCTCTGAGGTGTTTGGATTCTAGAAAAAAGTAAAGATCGCAGAAAGTAATATGAAATTAGAGTTAATTAAATTAGAGCTTTTTTTTTTCCATCAATGATAAACATCTTGCTTGTTAAAATATGAAACTATCGGGCTGCCTGGGTGGCTCAGTGGGTTAAGCCTCTGCCTTTGCCTTCAGCTCAGGTCATGATCTCGGGGTCCAGGGATCGAGCCCCACATCAGGCTTTCTGTCAGCACTGAGCCTGCTTCCTCTCTCTCTCTCTACCTGCCCCTCTCTGCCTACTTGTGATCTGTCTGTCAAATAAATGAATAACATCTTTTTTAAAAATTAAAAAAAAAATGTGAAATTGTTGGTTCTCTTAAAGCCATTTTAAAATGGCTAGATTTCAAGAACAGGTACTTCCTTCCCCTCTCCTTGAATCCCGCCTTTCATTTACTCCTATTTATATTCTGAGAAAAGAATTAAATAAAAGTATATGTTATCTACATCAGTCTGATAAGTAAAATGACATTCTCAGGTGTTTAACATTGCTTGCCTCTTGTCTCTAACATGGAAGGCTGCCTTTATCTTTTTAAGATTCTGAATTGACTCAAAGGAAAATTTACACTCCGCTGGTCCATGTATTTCTTTTTTTCAGGTCTATATTCCATTCACTGAGATTATGTCTGTAAAAATGCAATCAACTACCATGTTGTTGAAACTTTGCATGTGGTAGATATTATACTGTGTGTTATGGGGAATACAACTCTCCAAGAAAAGTAAAATTCACAATTTATGTACCCTCACTGATACATTTTTAAAATAAAAGACCATGTGAAATTGACAGCACAGATGAGCTTTCAGAAACAGATTCATAATATACCAAACAAATGTGTAAAATTCAGGATGCAGTTCGTTTGAGGTAACTTTCTTTGTGACTAGAAATCTCTATTTAGTAGTTTCGACACAACTCCATTTGCAGGGAAGCATTTACTTTATACTTAATATGCCATCTAAAATATAATTGCAGGAGAACCAAGACCCATTCCGCAAATCCCACCCCCCCCACCCCACCAAACTCCCTACAGTAAAAAGGTAAGAAAATTCAAGATTTCATCAAAACCTTACAAAAGCAAGTAACGCGGATGGAACAAAACTTCCTAACTGATTTAAAATGCACACGTACAGGAAAACATTGACTTGGTTAAGCAATGTTGCTTTAACCTTTACACAACATACTATCTTGCAAATAAACTCAAATTGCAAATCTTCTTATTTAGTGGCACTTATTTTATACAAAGTGATCAGCTTGCAGTTGTGAAGGGGGAACAGAATACATATTGTAGACACTATTTTTTGTGCTTAAGACTAAACTGCATTGTTCAGGGCTCAGGGTTATATAGTTCTATTTTTCCATCTCTCTGGCTGAGGCTTGGATTCTGTCCAACTTCTAGTAACCCATTTTTCCCTTCTAGAATCCCAACTATAGCCTTCATTGTGTTCAAGAGGAAAGGCAACAGATAGAGCAGATTTGTAACACTTGAAAAACGCTTCAGTGGCAGGGGACTAAGAAAGGAATTTTCTGTCAGAAACTATTTGGGGGGAAAGTGTTACAAAAAGTTTCAATTTAAATTTAAAACCAAAGTGAGAAGTAAATTTAAAGTTAAACAGCACTGGTTTAGAACTGAAGAATAGGCATATAGCCTACACTACTGTTGGTATGTTTTTCACTAGGTCTTAGCACCATTAAATACTAAATTTGTTCTTTCTTTAGTAAATGTTAAAGAGATTCATAAGACCACTTCATTATCAGGACCCCTGGGTGGCTCAGTCCTTGGGCGTCTGCCTTCTGCTCAGGTCATGGTCCCAGGGTCCGGGGATTGAGTCCCACACTGAGTCCTGCATCAGGCAGCCTGCTTCTCCCTCTCCCAAACCCCCTGCTTGTCTTCCCTCTCTCGCTGTCTCTCTGTCAAATAAGTAAACAAAACCTTTAAAAAAAAAAAAAAAAAACATTTCTTTATCTATTGACATGTAGGATACACGACTCAGTTTCAAGACAAAACAAAATAAAATTAATAGATGTGTGAACTTGGTCAAGATTCTAAAAACACTCATAAAAACAGCAGAAAATAAACAATTATTAATAAATAATTACAGGTGGTATTTATTGAGCTTTAAAGTTTGCCATGTAATGAATTAACGGCTATAAATGGGTTTTTAAATTCAGTACTAAATAAAGTCCATAATTAAAATTCAAAATAATTTTAAAAGTGATGGTTACTGAATTTTTGCAACAAAATTATTAACATCAAGAAGGAGTAAACACAGAGAATTATTTTTCAAAGAATAGAGAGCCTATCTCAAAAACAAAAATCTTCCCCCATCACTCTAAAGGGATCGAGGGCTAGAAGTAATAGTCTCATTGTCTGGCATAAAAATCTGACTTGATAGTCTGAGTGAATCTAATTTGTGATGAATAGTAGTAAGAATAAGATTTTTGTCTACTGACTTTGTAGACTCCCAGATGGCCGTGACGAAATCTAGAGATATTAAACCCCTCATACACACACCTAAGTAGATATCACGGGGAGACCTCGTGATAGACCAAACTAGATTATCTAGTTTGCCCTCCTACCTCCACACTGGGGTTTGCCAACTAACACGTTCCAGAGAGTGCAGACAATTCTGGACTCACCCGCTGTACCTCTGTAATTTCTTGGTCCAGTGTGAAATATCAATATTAGGAAGTTCATAGATCTATCTTAAATACCTACTCATATTACAGTTTAAACACATTTCTTATATGGAATGTGGGGGATATAAAAAATAAAATCAGAAGAAATACTGTGTTTATTAATTAAACACAATAATCAATTAATAGTTAATCAACTAAAATTAAATTAAAATTAATTAATTAAAATTTTAATTAAAATTAAGTTTAGTCAATTCATTTTATTTTTAGTTATTAGTTTTATTTTAGTCAATTAGTTTTAGTTAATTTTAATTAAAATTTTAATTAATTTTAATAAATTTTAACTTAAATTTTTAATTAAAATTAACTAAAACTAATTGACTAAAATAGTTGATTAATTTTAGTTAATTGATTAACTAAAATTAATTAATTATATACAAAGTTCTTCACATTTCTAAGGTATAGTTCTATCCAATGTGCTTTTTTGGTATTGAAAGCATGGGAAGAACTCCTTAAAATTGTCTAACTACAAGTATTAAAATAGTTCTTTATCGTACAAAATAAAACTATTTTAGATAGATGATGGATGGATAGAGAGAGAAAGATGGATATTTAATTTGGGCTAAATCATTCCAGTCTTTTTAATTTGTCTCATTAAAAGCTACTTTAAAAATTTCTGTGGGTATTCTCAAACTGTATAAATTATGAATATATACATATTCCTCTTAATCCTTTTTCCTTCTAATTGCATTTTGGAATTTCACACAACTCAAAATAAGCTTTAACAAATAGTAATATAGAAACCACAGAGAGGGCAAATATCTGAGTGCTATTACATTGAACTCTTTTGAAAAAAAAAAATGCACCAATAGATGAAGTGTTAGGAATCTTTTTCTAGTAGTAGATCTTATTAAGATCATGGTATTTATGGCAATAAAATTTGAATTCTTCCTGTATAATCTGTTCACCAGAGATACTTTAATAATTATTCATCTGATTTTTAAACTTACTCTCTAAATTAGACAGTTTTAAATATTTTCTAAAATAAAAAATATGGAAAATATTAAACCATGGAGAGAAACCATTTGTTTTCATACTTAATCACTGATACATATTCAACTTTCTGTCTAACTCCTAGATGGCTTTTAGGATACATTAAATATCCCACATCATATAAGGTATTTCTTCATTTTTTAAATTTCTTGTGGCAGTTTTCTAAGTCTCTAACACTTCATAAACAACTGAAATGTTGGCAGGGGCTAAGAACTAGAAGTGATATTGGGTAAAGTTTGCTAATATTCCAGTAAACTCAGAATATAGTAAAATGACAACCTCCTAATGGCTGCTATAGGCCATCCACACCCTAAAAATATGACTCCCCTCATTCCTTTCTCCCCTACCCCCACCCCAGACACAGAGCAGGCTCACTTTCTATGGTACCACGTTACCTGAAATTTGTACATATTGGAATGTGTCCTTACTTTGTCCTATTGCGCCATGGTCTCAGATGTCACAGAAACCAGAAGCTTGCAAAGCAAGGACACAGTTGACAGACACAAATTTCAGTTAACCCAGCACAGTGCAAAAGCAAGGATCATCTGTATGTGTGTGTGTGCATACATGACACATACATACTGTATACACACATACATCAACACTGATACACTACACATGCATGAAGTATGTTCTAGCTTACTTTGCCTATACCAAAGCATTTTGCAACCAGAAGGTTATTTTCACATTGGTGTAAAAAAACGTGGAGTTAATTGCTTAAATTCATATATTTAAGTTTTTTTAATGGAATTTTTTTATTTTGAGAGAGAGTGAGCAAGTGTGTGCATGGACACACACACAGACACAAGTGTGGGGGCAGAGGGAAAGAATCCTCTGTGGGACTCAATCTCATGACCATGTGGGGCCCATGTGGGGTTCAATCTCATGACCCTGAGATCATGACCTGAGCTGAAATCAAGAGCTGGATGCTTAGCCAACATAGCAACCCAGATGCCCCAATGGAACTGTTTCTCAAGTGAAATATAATTGTTGTACAGTGAGATGCACAGATCTTGAGGTCTGCAGTTGTATAGTTTGATGAATTCCGACAAATGAATATACTCATAGAGCCAACATTCCAGTCAAAATATAAATTACCTCAAAAAATATATACATAAATTACTTCGCTTTAGACAGTTCCCTCATGTCCCTTTCCAATCAATCCCCGTCACCATAGATAACTACTTTCAATTTTACATTAAAAATCTTATCTTAAAAACTTAGTTTTGCTTAAATGTCTGGCTTCTTTCACTCAACAAAATGTCTTAGAGATTCATTCATTTATTCATGTTTTTGTAACTATTCATGTTTTGTATCTGTTCATTCTCTAAGTATACTAAGTATTATTCAAGTATTATTCAATGTTTCAAATATATCTTAACCTACCTAGAATCGATAAATCTATTGATCGACAGATACTTGGGTCATTTCAAATAAGATATTATGAATAAAACTATTTATATTCTAGTAGAAGTCTTTTTGTGAACATAGATTTTTTTTAAATGTCTCTTAAATAAATACCTAGAAGCAGGGGTGCTGATCTTGCATGCATTTTTAGTTTTCTGAGAAACTGCCAGAAAGTGTACCAAAGTAGTTGTACCATTTTGTACTCCCACTCATGAGTGTTCCAGCTGCTCTGCATCTTTACTAACATCAGCTGCTTTTTTAAAATTATGCTATTTTAGTCAGTGTGTATTTTGTTTACATTTCCTTAATAGCAAATGATACTCCATACTTTCACATGTTTCTCCCATTTATATACATTTTCATAAACATCTAATACATGCATAAACATATTCATGTTTTTTGCCATTGTTGTTTTTGAGGTGTCTATTCAGTCTTCTCATTAATATACTATTGGATATTGGTTTAGCTTGTTATTAACTGTTTGTAGGAATACAATAATCATTTTAAATGCAACTCCTTGGCTGGATGTGTATACTGATAATGTTTACTCTGGGGTACAACTTTACTTTTCATTTTCTTAGTGGTGTGTTATGAAGAGAAGTTTTTCATGTTGGTGAAGTTTGATTTATCTATCTAGAAAGAGAAAGAGAAAAGGACGGAGAGAGTGTTACAAGTTATTTAGTTCTTTCAGGGTCATAAAGATATTGCCTTATCTTGGTGTAAAAACATTATCATTTTTTTTTTCATTTAATTCTGTGATCCATCTGTATGGACTCTATGAATTCATTCATGCTATGAATCTATACGATGCCGCACGGCTTACATGTAGAGTGTGAGGGAGGAGTTGAGGTTCATTTTTTCAGAACATTTATCCAGTTGTTTCAGCACCATTTGTGGGGAAAACTTTCCCATTGAATTTCCTTTCCTCCTTGGCACTTTAGTCAAGAACTCTTTGAATGTAATTCTGTCCGTTTATGTCAGAACTCTCCGTACTCTTCCATTGCTCTATCTGCCTGTTCTTACTCCATTGGCACATTGTCTTTTTTTTTTTTTTTAAAGATTTTATTTATTTATTTGACAGACAGAGATCACAAGTAGACAGAGAGGCAGGCAGAGAGATGGGGGGGGGAGCAGGCTCTGCTGAGCAGAGAGCCCGATGCGGGACTTGATCCCAGGACCCCGGGATCATGAGCCACCCAGGCCCCCCTAATAGCACATTGTCTTGATCACTGTAACTTTATACTAAATCCTGAAACTAGACAGCACAAGTCTTCCATCTTTGCTCTTCTTTTTCTGAGATTACTTTGTCTATTCCAGGTCTTTTTCATAACCACATGCATTTTAAAGGCAGTTTATCAATTTAGATCTTTTTAAAAGATGGTTGTCTTTTAAATCTAAAAGATTTAATGTCTTAGCATTAAATGTATAAATTAGCTGCTTTTCGAATCATGAAGGCAATCTATCTCTCCATTTGTTTAAATCTCTTTAATTTATTCCAGTTATGTTTTTTTTAGTTTTTAGTACAAAGGTCTTGTATATATTTTGTTAAATTTATTTTTGATGCTATAGTAAACAGCATTTTAAAATTTTAATTTCCAATCATTTGATGTCAAGATATAAAACTACAATTATTATATTGACTTTCTATGCTGTGACTTTGCTAAATCCACTAATTTTTGTTAGTGATTGTGTAGAACTTTTTAAAGGATTTTGTACATATACATGTTGTCTGCAAATAAAGTGTTTTACTTCTCCTTTTTAAGTCTTTGTATCTTTTATTTCTCCTGATGTATTTTACTGGCTAAGTACTCTAATACAATAATAATCATAGATATTCTTATCTTATTCTTTTTTTTCTTTTTAAAGATTTTATTTTTAAGTAATCACTATACCTAACATGGTGCTTAAACCCACATCCCAGAGATTAAGGGTTGTGTGCTCTACCAACCGAGCCAGCCAGGAGGCCCTACCTTATTCTTTATCTCAGAGGGAGATGATATTTCATCTCAATATTTCATCTCCCAGTATAATGTTAACTGGAGATTTTATGTAGATGTCCTTTGTAATGTGAATATCATTCGCCTGACCTTGAATATTTTCTTCTAGAGTTTCTTAGAATGCAAGTCGCCTTGCTTTGAAATATCTCCACATTCATTCCTCTAGAGTACATCATTATTTTAGCCATGATTATGAATGTTATATTTTAGAGAGTTCGTACATTTTCATTCTTTAAGATCTGTTTGAGATTTGTTTTGAGAGACAATTTCTGATTAATCCTTTTAATCCTGTCAGCCTTCATTAATATAAAATTATTCTTTTTAAGATATTTATTTATTTATTTATTTGAGGAGAGAAAAACAGACACACAGAGCGTGAGCAGGGGGCGGGGCAGAGGCCAAGGAGTAGCAGACTTTCCTCTGAGCAAGGACCTTGATGCTGGACTCTATCCCAGGACACTGAGATCATGACCTGAGCTGAAGGAAGACTCTTGACCGACTGAGCCACCCACACTCCTATAAATTACGATTTTTTTTTCAAAGTAGATCTGTTTTAGTTTATCTTTACTTCTAGTTATAAACCCTATCTAACGTATCCTTGCTTCTAAGGTGTGGCCTCTCTGAGTTGCTAGCTGCATGTCCAAAGACAGCAATTTCTCCACACTCCTACCGGACTAGAGTAGGGTGGGTCTCTTGCATGTCCCATCACTTGACCATCTGTTTGTCATTCCTGGAGCTGACGCTCTCTGCTAGGCCTCACAGAGTCTCAATCTGTACATGCAGAGCCCTAACATTTAGGCCCTTAGATTTCACATTGATCAGCCTGCCTTTATCTCTCTCTCTCTTTTTTTTCTTTAAGATTTTATTGACTTATTTGAGAAAGAGAGAGAACAGGAGCTGGGGGAAGGGGAAGAGGGAGAGAGAGAGAGAGAGACAGGCTCCATGATGAGTGTAGAGATAGGCTCTGGGCTCATGGGGGCTCCTTGGAGGGCTCATAGCAGGAAGAGGGGGCTTGACCCTAGGACCCCAAGGTCATGATCTGTGCCAAAGCCAGAGCTTAACCAGTTGAGCCACCCAGGCTCCCCTGCCTCTATCTCTTTAAAGAACTAGATGGCTCTTTTGCAAGCACAATCATCAGGAATAGTCAAAGCCAAATAAGCTTTAAATACTTTTAGATAAAAGGATCTGTAATAAGTTAAGTTACTACCTAAAGGTAATTTGAGAACACTGATGGAATCTGTTACATTTGTTTTTTGGGTTTTATTATTTCAATTTTAATAACAGAAAAACTGAAATAAGTTATAGCTTAGATTCTACATTGGTGGATTTTTTTTTTTCTTCTAATGATAAGAAAAATTAAATACTAGCTTTGAAGTGAAGCTTTATATAACTATTTTATAGGATGGAGGAATTATTACATTGTGCAGCGGAGTAGTCTGAATTAACTAATCTGAAACAGCAGAAATGATTTATCTGGCATAGTATCATATCAAATGCAATCTCTGGCCCATGGTATTCACTTAATTAATAAATGGATATTGAATGAGTTAACCAGGCTTTCCACTACTGTCTGAGCCAAGATGCAAAGTCAGGTTTGCTTGACTCCAGAATTGGTACTCTTAATATCCTGCCCTAAATAATAGCCTTAATATCCTGCAAAGAAACTTGAATTCTCTGAATAATTTTAAAATTCAGATTATGGCACTTTTGTTTGACTACAAAGGAATTGTTCTTAAATTTTAAATAAGTATCAGTCCCAGGGTTCTCACAAAAAGTCAGACTTGACCATGAACAGCTCCCTTCACATCTCTACCAACATATACACTGAGGGAAAGGGACTGAGGGAGAAGCCTACATATCAATCAGTTTTGGTGCTACAGGATGAGTTGCTTTGAGTTTAATGAAGCTTCCACCACCGTTTGGATAAAGCATCTGAACACGGCAAGAGCCTGGAAGTTGATTGTTCCATCCATTCCATTAAGCTATCTCCCCCAGAAAGATTTTGCAGTCAGAAAAGGAAAAGCAGCAGAATTTAGAGACAGCCCACTGGTAATCTATCAATTCTTTTAACTGTGCTGCTGTCATCGTGCCTCATTAATCAAATTTTGATGTGGAAAATGGAATAAAAACATTGTCAGGTTTTCTTCCCTATAAATATCAATCTAAAGACAGCAAGGGTTTTTTTTTTTCAATTAAAAAATAAAAACTATAGCAGAGGGAAGATATAGGATCATGAAGTTATGCCATGTGATAGCTATAACAGATTATGCATATTTGTGAACTCGCTTTTAATATCATATATTTAAACTGGAAGAAATTTCCTTTTTAGAATAGACTTTTTTCTTTAGGGTTATTTTGTGAGACCTACACATTAGCAGATTACACTATTTTCTCCCCAAACTTCAGACTCCAAAATAGGTCATAGAAGATCACTAAAATTCAATGTGTATTTGATAAATAGAATACCAATGCTTTCATTAATAATTTTATAAATTACATAATCTACTGAAAATTTGCTTTCTTGCTCTTTAAAATCTAGCAAACATAGAGTTTAACTCTAGCATAATTTTGAAATTATACAGAAAAGTACTTACGATTTCATAACAAGTAAAATATTCAAGACAAAAACTTATATAAGAAAAAAGTAACTATGCTGTTTAACACCTACCAAAATATTTTCTAAAAGACTTAGATGTTTAGCTAAAAAATGCACATTTTGAAATATTGATTTTGACACATTAAATTCATTTTAAGATCATTTCAAAAGCCAAGAACTGACACCTTATATATATCATATAGCTTCAGTTTAATTTACCATGTACATTACTGTCAATTGTATTTATTATTTCCTATACACATGAAAAACTATAAACAAATGCTATTCTCCAAGTTATTTAAAACATACTAAAATCTGAAATCCCCTAGAGGACATTCACCAAATTTTATGGCTAATATCTTTACACTGCACATGCACATAATAAGAAACAGAGCTGTCATATTTACTTCAATGGATATTTATAATGAGATTTATATTTTTGCCAAGAAACTTGAGTTTCACAACAAATCAGATATGCTGAGACAATAAAAAAGAAACATGAAAATTTATGAATTATTCCAAGCTATGATTTTACCATACAAATTACTTGACATCTGCGAGTAACTAAATCACTCTGCAGAAAATTCACCTTAAACCTAAAATGGGTCTGTGGAGCAACTCTTGAAACAAAATTATGGTCTGGAAGCTTTGATACAGTGATATAATCAAAAGGTGGTGAGATTTCCATGGAATGTGTGAATATGCAACACTTCATCTACTATAAAGATGAGCGTCTCCCACTAGCTTTAAGATTTTTTTTTTTTAATTTACTAGGCAGATCTATGGGTGATAGTAAAGTGTTCTTTAAAATTACTTAAATAGCCAATCTATTTACCTGGATTAAAATATGAGGTTGAGCTATCATAAAACCACAGCAAGAAGACTTTCAGAGAAACACAGGGAAGCAAGAACTGGTCTTCTGTCATTCACTGAGCAAGGTGTGGTGCTTCTGTCCCACCCGAACTTGGAAGATAAGCTATGAAGCCTTTAGGCTCCATTTATCAAATTTTCCCATGTCAGTCTTCTTGGAAAACATATATTGTACCATTAAGCAGCTATTTTAGTTCCTCATGCCCTTACCTTTATAGAACAATGTATTTGGGAAGAAGGACAGCAAATCCAGTTCCCTCTCCTCCCCAACTCCACTCCGAATCCCCAATGTTCTAACATGCAGAAAATCTCAGAAGAAGCAATGCTGTTCCTACAGAGAGCTTGAGAAATGTACAGAGCTTAGTCATTTAGCAGAAAGAGGAACCCAAGAGTTTCTCGCAGGGAAGAATTTTTTCAGGCCCCACATTGCCTTTGAATGGCCACCAAGCTAAACCTTCATAAATACAGACTGGCTATTCTTTAGTACACAGTAATACTAAAAGTTTTCCCAAGAACTTACATGAAAATATGAGTAATTCAACAAAAGTTCAACATAGGGAGGGAAGCATAAGGGGAATAAAGGTGCTGACTTGAAATTATTGAATCATTTACTTGATACTCTGTCCTGTAGCCAACGTATAATTTAAATGTGATATGTCCATAGTAAATAAAATGGGAAGGGACATACCAGTACTGACTGGGTAATTTTCGTTTTGTTAATATTTTGTTGAATGTTATCAAAGACACACAATAGTTGTTTCTGTTGGTCCTCATTATATTATTAGAGAAAAATGCTGCCCAAAGTGAGATTAGAAAAGATGGCAACCTGAAAGTCTCATAACATCATTATACCCTAATTTACTACTCTCGTTACTTACCCTAACACAAGTTTATATGCTCAGATTCCCCTGAATGTCAGCTCTCTTATTTCAGTGTTTTTTTACTACAATGGCTTTTGATATTACGTGTCTTAAGTTCAATATTTCATTCCGAGAAGGTACAAGCTTCTATTTTATTATTTCATCTACTGAAGTAAACCCCAACTCATTACATATTTAACTATATAATATTTAAGAATAAATTATGTTTTATTCTTCCATTATATTACATTTAAGCCTTAACTGATGTTATAATTAGGTGTGGGTAGATTATATTGTTTTGATAATATTCACATCAGGAAAGTAAATATTTGTAGTTAAGAGGTAGCTCCAAGGTGAAATCCTTTGCCTAAAGTAGGGAAAGAAAAAGCAACCACCAGGGCCTAACTCTGGACCAGATCTGTCCCAAGCTCTGTATAGCTACAATTCTACTTTCTCACTTAGTGAGAATTGCAATTCCTATTTTATAGATGTGAACTAAGAGGCCTCAAGAGATTTACTGCCCCCCCCCCAAAAAAGAGAGATTTACTGCCCAAGTTTGCACGGCAAGAAAATACAGGAACTGGGTTCAGTCATCACATTCTAAAATGCACCTGAGCCCCTGTAGTCTTCTTTAGGGGGCCCAGGATTTACGTGCATGACTGCCCAGGCAGACCCAACGTTTCATTTCATGCTAAATATGTTGTAATGTGTCCTTTTCTATCTTGAAATAAAACTCTTAGATATTGTATCCCACCTACCTTCATAGTTTCCAAAACATCAATATAAAGTCAATATGATACAGTAATTAATCTATCCAGTAGAATCTATCAGAAGGCACATCACCCGGCATGCAACAGCCTCAAATGTATGCACTGCCATCAACCCTGGTAATTATCAAAATGGAACATTTTGGAATGTTTGGAACATTTGGAACCCAACAAAGACAAGCAATTACAATCATTATTTGACATAAAAAATAAATATACTGGGGCGCCTGGGTGGCTCAGTGGGTTAAGGCCTTCGCCTTCGGCTCGGATCATGATCCCAGGGTCCTGGGATCAAGCCCCGTGTCAGGCTCTCTGATCCGCGCGGAGCCTTCCTCCTCTCTCTCCCTCTGCCTGCCTCTCTGCCTACTTGTGATTTCTCTCTCTGTGTCAAATAAATAAAATACTTAAAAAAAAATAAAAATAAATAAAAATAAAATAAATATACTAATGAAGAAGCCAATCTATGTAAAAATGTAAATGTATTTTGTATTTTGATGTCAAATGGGGTTAGAATCCAGGTTTGAGTTTTTCATCTCCAGGACATGTCTGATAGGGGATCAGAAATTTGTGTTAAGGGCGCCTGGGTGGCTCAGTGGGTTAAGCCGCTGCCTTCGGCTCAGGTCATGATCTCAGGGTCCTGGGATCAAGTCCCACATCGGGCTCTCTGCTCAGCAGGGAGCCTGCTTCCTCCTCTCTCTTTGCCTGCCTCTCTGCCTACTTGTGACCTCTCTCTGTCAAATAAATAAATAAAAATCTTTAAAAAAAAAAAAAAGAAAAGAAATTTGTGTTAAGATGCAGAAAATTCTTCATTGTATGAAATGTTTATTGGGTGTCTCATACTCCACTCACAAAATATCAGTGATATGTCTCAATATTGTGAATGTGTGGACGCCTGGGTGGCTCAGTCCTTTAAGCATCTGCCTTCGGCTCAGGTCATGATCCCAGGGTCTTGGGACTGAGTCCCACATCTGGCTCCTTGCTCAGTGGGGAGCCTGCTTCTCCCTCTGTCTGCTGCTCCCCCTGTTTGTGCTCTCTCTGACAAATAAATAAATAAAATCTTTTAAAATAATATTTTAAAACTAAAGACTGCACTCCAAAATTTGGAAAGGACTCCTAGGGCAAATCACATCACTATTACAGTGTTTTTTTAGAGATCATTTACATTTCCAATGAAAAGTGCTTTTAATTATATTCCAGTTAAGATTTTTTATAAAGATAAATGACTTGAACATAGCCAGTTTGACTCTTAAACCTTTATTTTTAAAGCAACTTTCTAAAGACTCCTATTTACTTTCTGGGTCAAAACTGCTACATTTAGACATCCCTGTGTAAGGCTAAAAGTTTCTACTTTCAACCAGAATGCTTCTTTGTGTATATTTCTATAACACTGCTTGTAAAATGTTCTGTTTGTTGTTCTGTTTCCTGGAAGACCACCCTAATGTATGAATAAATATCCTGCAAAAATTCGGCTGACTCCTGGTTTCTGGTTGACCAACTGCTGTCACTTTGGTATAATCACTCAAAGGCCAAAAGAATGTGAATTTGTAAACAAAGAAAGCCCTGCGTCCCAGTCACTACATTTTATCCTCTATCTCTGTCATTAAGGAATACACAACGTTTAGCTGATGGGCATGCTACTCATGGTCCAATATATTCCTACTATTCATAAATTCAATATATACACACATACATTCATACACATATACGTAAGTGCAGCTACCAGATGGCGGATGGCATCACAGGGAGAAGAAAGTCCTTGTTTATCTCATTTCCTGCTATGACCCCAGGGTTGAAAACAGTGCCTGGTATGTAGTTGGAACTTAATAAATATTTTGCTGATGACTGAGGAGCTGGGACTTTATGCTGTGGTCTGTGGATGACCATGGAGGGCTTGTTGCAGGGGGATAATATCATTTCCTAGTTTTCAACTTCATTTTCTATAAGATCTCTAGTGTCTGTCGACCCCAAAATGTTATGATTCTAAATAAGGGCCACACATCAAGTGGGACAAAGGATGCTGCTGGAGTCATTTTTTTCTCTTCTTTTTTGGTCATGAAAGAATGTGGAGTTAATCCTGCTCTTAAAATGCATCTAGTCTGCCCACGATCCCCTCTCAATCTTAACTCAGAAATTACGTAGACACTATTTGAGTACCTTTGGTAGCAGGGAATGAACACTACCTGTAAGAGCCTATTTTATCTTTGCGTGGTTGGGATACTTACAAAATGCTTCCTCACCTTGAGCTCGAATGTGATAATCATTCAGGGCTCTTCCAGATTATGTCTAACCACACTTCTATACAAACTCAGTTCAAATCTGTGATGGTAATAATTAACCTCACTGCATTTTCCCTTCTCCGGGCTAAATGGTCATCATTTATTCCCTCAATAAATATCTATTATGAGCCCACTATGGGCCAGACACAGTTCTAGGGATTGGGTGTATGGCCAGAAACAAAACTGACAAAGTTCCTGTTCTTATGGAGTTCATATTCTAGTGGTGAAAACTGCAATAACAATGACTAGAAGTGATGGATGGATAACGACCCTCACAACCTACATTCACCCCACGTGAACTTATTGAATTTTCCCTACCTATCTTTTAAACCATGGGGACTAGAAATTAATGAAAACAATCCTAGATTGATCTGGTCAACAATAAGAATAGAATTATTTCCACCCTACTTTAAAAAAATATATTTTAGAGAGAGAGACAGAGAGAGCAAGGGAGCGAGCAGGGGAAGGGGCAAAGGGTGAGAGAGAGAATCTCAAGCAGACTCCACATAGATTGTGAGGCCCATCACAGGGCTTGATTCCAGGACCCTGAGATCATGACCTGAGCCAAAATCAAGAGCTGGCAGCCTAACCGACTGGGTTACCCAGCTGCCCCACCCTACTTTTGATAATCTATTAATAAAGTCTAAACTTGCAGTACATTTTCTGGTGGGCCTATCAACTTGTTTCCTTCTGAACTTAAGGCCAAAGAACATCTTGGAGTCTCTCATGGTACACAAAGTAATTGTCAAAATCTGCCGGGACTGTATTTTTATTCTTTTGACCTAGAGCGAAATGTCAGGTTTATCTCTAATACATCACCATGTTTCAGATAACCTGAATTTAAACCCCATCTGCCCTTTACCAATTGTACAACCTTGACCAATTATTTAAATTTTGTATATTTTATTTTATTTATTCATAAAATGGGATTTATAATAGCACTTAAAATTTTTTTTTAAAGATTAAATGAGATAACAGATAGAAATTGCTTAGAACATGCCTGATAAATGGCAAGCAGTATATAAAAGTTAGGTATTTTACATAACATAATTAATCAGAAATTCAAATAAAAGAGTTAATGCCTATAAAGAAAAAAATATTTTGTTGCTCACAGATTAAGGATATTTGTTAAAAACAAAAAATAAAAAATAAAATATTCATTAATGGCCAAAAAAGTTAACCGTTTTCACTTTACAGAAAATATCTATACACACATACACACACCACACACATATATACATATATACATTCAGGCATATGTCTATTCATTTATAGATTATATATATGCATTATTTACTTTATATATGCATTTCCAACATTCCTCCTCACAACTCCATAACCAGAAGCTCTGGATCCCAATCATACATGCATGGTCCTATATCCTCACACTACTCAAGCCATTACTCGATGCCACAGAGATCTGCCTGCAGTCCCAAATTCTTGACAATATAAACCTTACCCAGTGTGAGCCTTATTCTGTGCATGTTTCCCATCACCCTTGTCTCTCTGCTCACAGTGATCATACTGTTTTTCAACAAAAACCCTCACAACAATAATTTATTTTTTGACCACAGCACTGCCATATAAGCTACGTATCTGTTATCACAAATTCTTTCATTAAATATCCATGCTCAATTCTTATTTAGCATCTACTAATGCTGAAAACTGTCTGATATGGTGGTTGGTAGAATAAGTTCCAACTTCATCTTCTTATTAGTTGTCTGACTTTCCACATTTATTTAGCCTCTCCAAGCTCTGACTTCTTCATCCATAGATGGCGAGTCAAAAAAAAAAAGGACTCACCTGACAGGGTATAGAGTGGTTTAAATGATAAAATGCACACACAGCCCTCCAGCATTTTGTGGAAAGCATGTAGGTATGTAGTATTAGGAGGTTATTACCAGAGTTATTGTTTTAACCTTTCCTAAAGGCTATAAACTCCTTAAGGAGGTTTGGGTCCCATACTTTCTCTTTCTGTTTTTTGTTGTTGTTGTTTGTTTGTTTGTTTGCTTGTTTGTTTTGGGGGAAATAGGAGAAACAAGATGGAACAGAAAGATTTCCCAAGACTATGGAGGGGATCCAAAACCAGTTCCTCCTTGAAGGTATGGGGTGGTAATACTTCTGGAAGGGGTATGGAAAACAGGCCTCCAACCCCAGGGAATATTATTAGAATATTTCTGGAGAGGAATATGGGTAGCAAAGCCATCAAACTTCAAAGGAATCTGTGGGCTTGGAAAATAGAGAGTACTTCTTATTTTTCTTAAAAAATCTTTGTAATGTTTTAAAATATATGCATGTATAATTTTGATAGAAATAAAAATCAACATAAAAGGATCAAGTACTACAAAAAGTACTTGTTAATTTTAAACACTAGTTATGGCTGTTTATACTCTGATCAGATGTCATAGAAAGCATCTGATAGAAGAATTCTACCTGTTTCCTCTAGTAAATCATAAGGAAATGTGCCTTAAAAAGAATGAAAAGCCTTCTTTGTTTAAGTTTGGGCTATATCAGATCCTTAAGTATATTTCATTGTAAAAATATCTTGCGCATATAAGAGCAAAATACCATATTGAGCAAAAATACCTTGAGCATAAGTCTACAAGAGGGTTGGAGATTCTATTAATTTTCCAGTCAATGCAGAAAAAAAGGCATTGACCCAGATTTTCATACCTCCTACTACCAAAAAAAAAGTCTTTAAGGATAAACTTTTTTTTTAATGTATCAAGCACTTCCTAAGAAAATTCAGCAATTTTTTCTCTTTATCTATCTACCCTCAACTCTACTGAAGTTGATCCAATTCAGGAAGCCGGCTACATAAAAAATCTTGATCTGCAAATAATAGCTGCTCAATAAGAATGAGTGAAAGGCATGCAGAAAATTCTGGAGCCTATATAAAATACAGAAAGTAAATTGGTATAGGTATTTTAATAAGATATATTTCTGATGATAAAAATACATAATCATTCTATGCCATTTTGAAAACTGGTAGCAAATACAAGAAAGAAAACTAGAAAATCACTACCAATTAAATTCCCAGAGAAAAAGTTCTCTGGAGAAAACTGGTCATTTCCTCCTGGGAATTTTGTGATAGATTTTCAAAACACATGCATAAGTGGTTGTTTATTCCTTAACAGTACTTTGATCCATATCTCTATTATATTCCCTGCCTTGTGCTTGTGCTAATTTATAGAAGCTCATTATACATTTAATTTGTAACATTTGTAACATTTATATTTTATTTATTGTTTTTTACAATTTTTTTAATCAATTGATATTTATCTTCTAATTCTATTCTTCTTAGGTGGAAAAAATGCTCATTTGTGATATAGTAAAAACTATCTCTTCTTTCCAAGATTTTTTCCATTTCCATTAAATGTAGAAGTTTTCCCCTAATGAATACTTCGAAATAAACATTAGCCTGCACCACATGATGACTATAGTTGAAATACTCTATTGTATATTTGAAACTTGCTAATAGAGTAGATCTTAAAAACTCTTAGCACATACACAAAAAAGAGTAACTCTATGTGGTGACAGAGGTTAACCAAGTAGACTATGGCAATCATTCCACAATATTTACGTATATGAAAATCATGCTACACAAATACAATGAATACGATGTCATCTATCAAAACAAAGTTAATTAAATGAGTATTAATGCCACTTTTATTTATAAGTACACATTTATTGTATACTAAATTATTGTGCATAGTAATTATTCTTTCTTAGCTATTCTGTTTCATGGATATATATGTCGTTATATACAAATATTGCATTGCTTCTTTGATTACCTCATTATAATGTGTTGTAATACTTGATAAAGCCTTACAATGTATGTTAAGATTTCATAAGAAGATTCCTAGACTTTCTTTTCAACTAGATCTTAGCTAATTTTCATTTCAAGATGAACTTGAGTATGTTTGGTCAAAATCCAAGAAAGATTCAGTTAAGAGTTTTAATCAGAATAATAGTAAATCCATATTCATTTACAAAGACAATATTTTCCAACTCTCTTCTCACTTGGAAAATGGTTTGCTTCTGAATTTATTTAAAGCTTTTTGATTTATGTAAAGTTTTAGTCATAAAGGTTGTACATGTTCTTGCTAAGGGTTCCAATTAAACTTTTCATGTCTTTATGTTAGTTTTTCCACTGTCATTGGGATTTAATTTTCTCATCAGATTTTTAATTGGTTGTTTATATTCAAGAACTCTGTATGTTTTTAGTTTTAGAATTATGTATGCTCATTTAGCCAAACCGATGTATTTTAGTACAATTTCAGTAGATTCCCAAAGTAAACAAAAAGGTTAACTGTATATGGTTGGACTTGTTGCATTTTTCAGGACTTCCAGACCTGCTAATTACTGATGACGATGCTGTCATCTTGTTTAGTTGTTTTTGTTTGTTTGTTTTAATAGACAGGTCTTTAGTGTTGAAATATGTACTGTCAATTTGTGATAGACTTTGCCATGTGAGTAAAATATCTTTCCATTCCTAGCTTTCTCTCTCCAGCAAAATCAAGGATTGACTTCTTATTGTGTGCCATTAACTTTCTATTAAGACCACTGGTGTCCCAAGAGTAAGCAGTTGAAGCAATCCACACCAGGGCCAGGAAAGAAAGGGATTCATTAAAAGACAATAACACAACCAACCCTAAGTCACTCTGCTTCTTATTATCACCAGACCTCCACAACTCTAAACAGTGTGAGTGATAAAATATTCCTCCCAGAAATAATTTTGTGTTGATCAAAGTTCAAAAAAGTTGCCATTGTTACTGTTGTATTTTCCTAATATGTATGTAAACTTTAAATTAGCACATTTTTTATTATTTATCCCTTAATAAACACTGTATTATGTAGAGGTTAATATGGAGAACTGTTGGTTAGATAGTCGACCCCGATGCACATGGGTAAGAACTTAAGTTCAGTTATATTTTTCCTTTACAATCACTGTGCTTCCATTATTTATGCCTAATCTGTTTAAATGCAGAAATACGTAGTGCCACATGACTTGGTGACACAACTAGCACCCAGAGCAAGCTCAAATGATTCTGAACCATTATGAACTTCAGATGTTTTTACCAAATAACAGAATTTTATTATGAATTTTCTGGGGAAGATATTTCAGCAGAAATATTTCAAACATGACAACACTTGAAAGCCAATAGAAAAAGTAATCCAAGGAAACACAGATGGATAGAGTTGTAATGTCTAGAGAAGTGAAATAGGATTTTTGTGAATCTCAAATAGATTTAACCATATGTTTATGACTTTCCTTAACTATTTGCATGTCTGTTGTATGAAATGGAACTTCTCAAAATTAAAATTTATAGAAATTATTCTTCAATCAAGTGGGAGTGAAAACAAATTGACAAATATAACTATACTGATGCCAAACATAATTAAGATAGTTTTTTTTAAAAAATCATTTGCAGAAAGCTTGAAAACAGAAACTCTAATGTTATTTTTTTATCTTTGACCAACATGTTGATATTGGTCAGTATTTTTCTCTATTTTTATTCCAAAAAATACATTAATATGATTTATAAATGTTAATTTAGTATCTCTTTTCTTATATTGTAATTTTTAAATCATTTTATTGGCAAACATACATATATACTAATATGTGTGTGTGTTTGTGTGTGTATACATATATATGTCATTCAATAAAAGAGTTTTACTGTATTTTTGTGGTTTTATTTTACTGGATTCATTTCACAATTATTACTGAAAATAATCCATCACAGAGAGAAGCAAGATGTTAAAAAGATCTATTCTGAGTGTCTAGCCTTCTAGGTATGCCATCAACTAAGATCATATAATTTATTGAATTAGCAGATTCCCTGATACTAAATCATCCTTTCATTTCTAGGATCAAGCTAAAATGGTAAAGTTAAATGACTATTTGAAGTTACACTTACTTTCATGTTGCAAGTACTTTAATTAAGATTTTGTCACAGGATTTTTAAAATTTGATTTGCAAGTAATTTTAATTAAGATTTCTGCCATGCGGTAAAGGAGCTCTCTCTTTTTCCTATCTACTTATCCAAGTATGCTGATTTATTAAAAATTTCTAGATAGCCATATTTTTAGGATTCTGGGCCAGTTTATGCAGCATTCACTTTGTTTCATTTTTTTTCCCACCCATCCACAAATGACAAAGCTTCAAACCTTTGAAAAAATAATGTTTTGGGCAAACTTTTAATAATTACCAATGTTGTTCACTTATTCATGTTTCTCAATTGCTGAGGTAGCTCATTAAGATTTTCAGCTGATTAGCATAGAGTTAATGTAGTAATCTATAAAGTGTTAAATCAATATTTATAATTATATATTATTTCTCTTTGTATTATTTTTCTTTTCTATTTGCTAATATTTGCCAGAAGCTTGTTGGTTATTTGGTCTTCTGAATTAACATCTCTAAGATGAATTACTTCTACAGTTTTTTTTCTCATTCAGTAATTTTGTCTTTATTTCTATATGTCACTCTTTTAGGATTTATGGGGTAAATTGAATAGATGCTTAATTATATATTTTTTAGATTTTATTTATTTATTTGAGAGAAAGTGAGCAAGAGAGAGAGAGCAGGAACAGTGGCAGAGGAAGAGGGAGAAGCAGACTCCCCGCTGACCAGGGGGCCTGACCTGGGGCTCCATCTCAAAGCCCTGGGATCATGACTGAGCCAGCCTAGAATACTTAATTTATTTATCTATGTATATATTTCCATTTTTCCTTTTAGGACACAAGCTCTGAAGGCATGAATTTACCACAGAGTTTAGTTTTGGCAACCACTGTTGTTTTGATACATTTTCATGTATTATAGCATTTTCTAAATCTTATTCTTTAAACATTTAACTTCTCTCTTAATTTAGCCAAAAGATTTATTAATCTATATTTTATGAATATGTAATTATAATTATGACATTGAAATGCCTATCTTTTTGTAATTTTGTTTTAAGTAAGCTCTATACCTAACATGGGGCTTGAACTCAGGACCCTGAGATCAAGAGTCTCATGCTCTACAGACTAAGCCAGCCAAGCTCTCCCTGTAATTTACTTTTACAAATGAAACATACTAGTTGATCTATGGCTTTTGACAAATGCAGAGTTCTGTGACCACCACCACAATCAAAATACAGAATGGTTCTGTCACTGACTTGAAGCTCCATTAGTAGTCAATTCCTTGCCTACATTTAATTTATGGCAAAACACTCATCTGTTCCCCATTTCTAGAGTTTTGTTTTATCCAGAATTTAATACAAGGAAACCATACAATATGTAGCCTTTTGGGTCTGATATATCTCACTTAGCCAAATGTGTTTTAGATTTATCTGTTTTAGATAAACAGATATAACTACTTATTAATGGTTCTCTCCTTTATATGTTGAGAACTTCATTGAATGGATGCACTAAAATTTGTTTAACCATTCATTTATTGGAGGACAATTAATTCTTCCTGCTTTGGGGTAATAATGAAGAGAGCTTTTATTGGCATTTATGTATAGGTTTTTCTGTGACCTAGGATAATGCTCTAGAGTAAATATCTCCAAGTGAGATTTCTGGATCACAATGGCAAGTGTATGTGTAATGCACAAGAAACTCATGATTTTTTTTTTAAATAGTCCTATTATTTTGCATACCTGCCAACAATTTATGAGAGTTCTATAACCTTGTCAACACTGGTTGGTATTTTTATTTTTTATTTTTTTCATTTTTCCGTCTTAGCCATTTCTAGGACACATAGCAGTATCTTACTGCAGTTTTAATTAATATTTTCCTAATGACAGATGATGCTAAACATGGTTTTAGGTGCTTTCTGGTTATCCATAACTTTTATATTTTAGAATTTGTATGTCATAGGATTAGTGATTTATCTAAATATCCCATGGATTCTCAAAAAATGTGTATCTTTATGCCATCTGACACATATCAATATATTTCAAAGTACAATCCTTGAGATGTGTCAATTAATGTAACTGTATTACATTATTCAAGTATATCATTACTTTATTTTTGTATATGTGCTTTACTATGCAGTTTTAAATGTGTGGTAGGAGTTCATATAACAATTTTGTTTCTACCAACTTATACTCATCCTTCCAGAATTGGATGTTTTATGCATTTTGATTTCTCACTTTCCTTATAAAGAACAGGGCTGAGGCTTTGTTGAGTTTTATATGGTTTGTGATCATAGTGACTGGTTCTGCTTCATGTTATTTATTTTCCTTGGAATTCTAGGCTTGCTATCATAAAATTCCGACCCCTGCTTTCTTCTACTTGCACAGCCCTCAGACACTGTCTGTATCCCTTGATTCAGAATTTATCTAATTATTTGATGGTCACTTCAGTCCAATTACTATTGTAGTTAGCACACTATCATATCTAAATTTGGATCTCTGTTTCTGAAATGTCTTTTCAAAACTATACCATGTCACAGTGTCAAAACTCAAAAAGTTACTAGGTATGACAGAAACTTTTCAAAGCCAAGAGAGGTTGATAAAATGATGAATGTGTATAATAAATAAATATTAATTTAGAGACCATATTTTACTCTAACAAATACACAGATGTACCCTGGGATTTTTCCATAACCTCAGATATCCCTCTCAACCTAGAAGGTGCAAAAGAGGTCAAGGTGATGAAATTGGATTGTGAATGTTCCACAATTATTGGGATCATCTCAATAATTGCAGATGACAAAAAAAAAAAAAGTGATTCTGAAATATCTCGGGCTTATTATAAGCAATGAAGGCTCAGACTCAAAAATCAAACTTGGATACTAAACTGGGGGATGTAATTTGTGGCCAAATGTTGGTAATTGCTTGTACATTAAAACAAAATACATGCATGTATTTAGTACTCCTTCTCTGCAATCCCAAAATGAGTCTTTAAAGTAGTTAATCTATGAGATACTTGGGACACTTCAGCATTCCAATTGTTCTTAGGTCATGTGTCTGTATGTTTTATAATTAAATTACAGAGCATTTGGGCATAAGTTTATTTAGATCAAATCCATTTGCTCAGCTGATTTTAATTCTCAAACTGGGTCTCCTCAAAGACCAGGAATTCCCCATTCTTCTTAATTTCTATTTCAGTAATCTGCCATGGCATGCCTTCAAGCAATTCTTTCTAAAATGGAATGTGGGAGATAGATTTTACAAACTCTTAAGTATTTGAAAATGTTTTTATGTGACTTATATGCAAATGACAAGTTAGAGGGAAAGTAAAAAATCAAGCATAAAAATGGGAAAAAGGTGAATAATTATTAAATATTTAGTCACAGGAGGGATTTCTAAGCATAAGCAACCATGAAATAAGGCGAATTAAAAAATGAACAAAAATAACATAGAACTTCCCAAAGAGAAAATATAAGTGGATAACAGACATGTAAAAAAAAAAAAAAACATGATTCTTAGAAGAAATATAAATTTTTTAAAAAACATGAGTTTTAGATTATTAAAAATATAAACATATCATATAATTTA
This sequence comes from Mustela nigripes, assembly GCF_022355385.1. NCBI lineage: Eukaryota > Metazoa > Chordata > Mammalia > Carnivora > Mustelidae > Mustela > Mustela nigripes. The sequence goes on along the minus strand of NC_081561.1, from coordinate 48,466,151 downwards.
GGTTTCAGTTTGATAAAAACAGCATTAGCATTTACTTGCTGTTGCATGTGTAAAAGAAACAAATTTACTAAAACAATTTAGTAATATATTTCAGGATATTTAAAAAACAATAATTGAATGATTCATTTTCTAAGAACATACTTTAAGAAAATGATCAGAAAATGTCAGCGATGTTTACAAAACTTACATATACAGATAAACATTGTAACAGAGTATATGATAGTAAAAACTGGAAAAACTCATGTCCTGTAATGAGAGAATGTTTATATAAATGCTGAATTATTGAGGTGAAATATTTGTCATCAAAAATATGCTCATAGGGCGCCTGGGTGGCTCAGTGGGTTAAGCCGCTGCCTTCGGCTCAGGTCATGATCTCAGGGTCCTGGGATCGAGTCCCGCATCGGGCTCTCTGCTCAGCAGGGAGCCTGCTTCCTCCTCTCTCTCTCTCTGCCTGCCTCTCTGCCTACTTGTGATCTCTCTCTGTCAAATAAATAAATAAAATCTTTAAAAAAAAAAAAAAATATGCTCATAAAGAACAAATGAATAAACAAGAAAAATCATATACTAAAAAATTAAGAAAAACTAAGCACCCAGAAATAAATTCATGCTTATGGACAAAAAGACAAAAGAGGCAAGAATATATAATGTGAAAAAGAGAGTCTGTTCAATAAATGGCTCTGGGAAAACTGGACAGCTACATGCAAAAGAATGAAACTGGGCCATTTTCTTATACCATACACAAAAACAAACTCAAAATGAACTAAATACCTAAAAGGTGAGACCTGAAACCATAAAACTCCTAAAAGAAAATATGGCAGTAGTCTCTTGGACATAGGCCTTAACAACGTATTTACAAATATGTTTCCTCAGGCAAAGGAAACAAAATGAAAAATAGACTATGGGGACTTCACCAAAATAAAAAGGTTTACACAGCTACAGAAACCATCCAGAAAACAAAAAGGCAACTTACAAAATGGGAGAAGAGATTCACAAATGACTTATCCAATAAGAGGTTAACATTTAAAATATGTCACTGAGCATAATAAAAAATAAAATATGTAAAGAATTTATACAACTTCACACACACACACATCCAAATAAAAATGGGCAGACAACTTGAACAGACGTTTATCCAAAGAAGACCCCTATGGCCAACAGACACATGAAAAGATGCTCAACATCACTCATCATCAGGGAAATGCAAATCAAAACCTCAATGAGGTATTACCTCACACCTGTCAGAATGGCTAGTATCAAAAAGACAAGGAATAAAACTTATTGGTGAGGATGTGGAGAAAAGGGAACCCCGCTGCACTGTTGGTGGGAATAGAAATTCCCTATGTAAATCCACCTACTGTAGAAAACAGTATGGAGGTTCCCAAAAAGTTAAAAATGGAAACACCATATGATCCAGTAATTCCACATGGGGTACTTATTCAAAGAAAATGCAAACACTAATTCAAAAAGATACATGCACCCCTATGTTCATTGCAGCATTATTTGCAATAGCCAAGATATAGAAGCAACATAAGTGCCCATTGACAGATGAATGATAAAGAAGATGTGGTGTGTTACTCAGCCACACAAAAGAATGAAATCTTGCTATTTATGACAACATGGAAAGACCTGGAGGGTATTATGCTAAGTGAAATAAGACAGAGAAAGACAAATACTGTATGGTTTTGCTTATATGTGGAATCTACAAAACAAAACAGATTCAGAGATACAGAAATACCTCTATATTTCTATATATCTCTAAACAGGTGGTTGCCAAAGGGGTGAGGTGTGGGGGGATAGGTGAAATAGGTGAGGGGATTAAGAGGTACAAGCTACCAGTTATAAAATAACTGAGTCAAGGGAGATGAGAAATATAGCATAGGGAAGACAGTCAATAATACTGTAATAACTGTGTATGTTTTTTTTGGGTTTTTTTTTGTTTTTTTTTTATTTTTTTAATTTTTTATTTTTGATAAACATATATTTTTATCCCCAGGGGTACAGGTCTGTGAATCACCAGGTTTACACACTTCACAGCACTCACCAAATCACATACCCTCCCCAATGTCCATAATAACTGTGTATGTTGACAGAAAGTAACTGTACTTATTGTACTGAGCATTGCATAATGTATAGAATTGTAAATCACCATATCCTGTACCTGAAACTAATATAACATTGTATATTTGTGATACTTAAATGGTTAAAAAAAAAAAGCTTTTTAAAGAACAAAGGGTATAATACATTATGCAAACATTGTTCAACCTGATGAAAAAGATGGATTTTTTAAAGTATAGAAGGAAATACATAAAAGTTTGAAGAATGGTTGGTTCTAGACTGTGGAATTAAAATGTTTCTCCTGCTTCATTTTAATCTGGATATAAAGTAACCACAGAATCAACAAATATATGATCTTAATGCCCTGCTTGCCCTATCTCCAAAACGGCTTTTATGAACTGGTATTTCCACATGCAAGAACATTTCTCGGAATGAGCTCCCCATTACACTAGGCACCATGGTGCTCTGTTAGGCGAGTCCCAGAGCATAACGTGCTTGTGAAACCATACGATCATTGCTCCTTGTGGAGATTCACAATGCTCATCAGCACAATAAAGATACTGAGAAGTCTCCTCTTGGAAATATCGAAATTGATTTAATTACCATTTCTCAGCAAAGTCCACAATGATTTGACTATCACATTTCAGATAACAACTCTTAAGAAGACATGGCAATGCCTTCAAAGAAATATACTTTAGGAAGGCCATCTGTATGGCTCAGTCAGTTAAGCAGCAGACTCTTGATTTTGGCTCAGGTCATGATCTCACAGGTAGTGAGAAACAACCCTGTGTGGGGCTCTGTGCACAGCAGCGAGTTTGCTTAAGGATTCCCCACCCCACCCCCCCGCTCCTCCCTCCACTGGTTCACACTCTGTCTCAAATAACTAAATCTTTTAAAAAATTTTAAAAAGTACATTTAAGAAAATGACAAAGAAGTCTGATCGTGCCCAAGAGATTTAAATAATTATGAGTCAACGTGAGTCTTAGTTTAGTCACCGTCATTGAAGATGAATTAAAATTAAACATGATTTTTGACCTCTTCCTGAGCAATCATTTTATCGCATGTCTTCCTAAGCACATCTCAGTTTGAATAATTAAAAATCAAATACTGAGACCATTGATACTTTTTATGTTACAATCCATAGGTTGTGTAGGTGTGGTCAGGTAAAGCCAAATAGAGAAAGAGATAAAGAGACAGAATTGTTACACAGACTAGCAGGTGACATCCTAAATGTCCATCTTTACTCTGCAGCTACCACTTGGCTTGCTTTGCAAAGCAGAGATTAATGGTCAGGAGTTTTGATACAGGTTGACATGTTAGCTATGATACTTGCTTTTTACAATTCCTCTTGATTGCTGAGGAGAGCTGAAAATGAATTATCTTCATAAGCTTCATCACTTTGCTTTGAGAAATGTTGTCAAACCAAAATGCTTCCTTTTGGGAAAAAAAAAAATTAATTGTCTCAAGGCCTTAGCCTCTAATTCATAATACACCCAAGGAGGAGAAAGAATGTATTTAGTGTTCATGTGGTTCGGGGAAATGAGTGAGCTCATTTAACACACACAAGTTGTAGCTGCTACACAGATTAAGAGATATGTATTAAACGTGGAGGGCTCAGTGTTGGATAGAACACAGAGGAGATGTCAGCCATAGCTAGTAGTACAAAGCCAAGGTTACCTACAGCAAGAGGAATTTCCTAATCTGTAAGTTGTAGGGGGTCCTGGAGCCCAAACATTCACTCAGCAGGCTTCTCATGAGATTATCTGGCCAATACAGGCTTGGGTCAGAAAAGGTAGGCCAAGGACATTTATTCAAGGCTGGACACCATACTCCAGGGGCCTTCATACTGGCCAGCAGACTGGTAGTTGCCCAGCATCCAAATGAACCCACTATTGGTTTGCACCAGTCTCTGACGACAGCTTTTGAGGTCTTTTACTGTTTGTAACTTTGATATTCTGCCTCTCTTCCATTTTGCTAAGTGTAACTCCTCTTCATGCCATGTCTATCTTCTGAAGTTGGAAATCAATACAGATCACATTTCCTTTTTCCCTCAGTTGGTTGCAAAGCTCCAGGGTCGGTACCACTGGTGTCTGCAGAGTGCTGCCTGTTCCTCTGCCTGTGAGAATTGTGAGTATTTGCCTCTTTCCAAAGGCCACAGCATCCCAGTTCTGAGGAAGGCCTGGAAGAGCCCACCTCCAGGGATAAGACTCTTAGCAATCTCACTATTTCACAATTTTTCCCTAAAATATAAAACATGACCAATGAAGTGAAAATACCCCAATACATGAAATGATGGGGAAATATATAGAACTTTACATGGAGGTTAAACAATGCCCCAGTGACAGCCCTCCCCAATGCATTCACAAAGATGACCCAGCACAGTAGTGAAGAGCTTGGACTCTGAATCCAGTTCCTCCTCTTATGAGATGTGGGACTTGGGACAAATGACTTAACATCACCAGGTGTCACTTTCCTCATCTCTGATTGGGCTCATGTTGTGAGAGTTAATTGAGTGAACACTTGAAATGCTGTTAGTGCCCTGTCTGGCGCCTCCCAAGCCCTGGATATGGGCTACCTGGGGGACATGAATTTCAAGGAGAGCAGACATCATGATCTGCCTCGAGTTCTTCTCCTCTTCTTAGTATTTCACTTGGGGAATCTGGTGTTTTGTAGCTATGATGATTATTCCCGTGATGGCGGGCCAGCAGACTTGGATCTGTGTTTTGCTGCAATATTTACTCCATAGACCCAGCAGCCTGATGGTGAAGAGTAACCCACTATTAAATATTAATCCATTTTCCCTCATAATTCCATCAAACGTGAAGCAGTAATTGCCTAATGGCTAATATCCTGAGTAAATTCAAAGCAATGGAAGCAAAGAGGTCTTTATACCAATTCTTGGAACTCTCTACCCATTTTGACTTTAGAAAATGTGTCTCCACTGACTCAGAGGATCGCTTGAATCCACATCATGTTCAGTGTGTACAGGAACAAAGTAAATACTGGACACAACCTTGTTAGCACACAAACAAAGAAGTAAGTGAAGGTCAGGGGTCAAGATGGAGCCCAGATAAAACAACTTCTTTTTGAAAAACTCTATGACATTTTGCCCTTCTTTCCTCAGTACAACACACACACACACAAAAACGATGAGTGCTTAAGCCCAATGTATGCTCTGGAATGTGCAGGAAGCAAACAGTGCTTTTAGATACTACCTTTAAAATCACCAGAGCCTCCGTATGAGTAAAAAAAAAAAAAAAACCCACAGCTTAAAAAATACAGGTTTCTGAAAGAGCCCCCAAGCTTTGCTGAAGCTGGGTTCTATCTGTGTTCTATGCCTTTTGGACTAACAGTCTTCCCAATGTTCTGTTCGCTGGTAACAGGCTTTTATTTATTTTTAATTTGTTTGTTTGTTTATTTTAAATTAATGTAAAGGGATTGAGATTTGAAAAAATATTTTCCCTATACCCAGAAGGTTCATTATACACGGTTATTTAAATAACAAAACACATTCTTGCAGATAATGTCAGTGAGTGCTTTTAATTGTATAGGGTGCTGGAATTTTTGTGTGGATTTTTTCAAAGTATGTGACATTGAGCAAAAAAATCCTGGCACAAGAACCAGGGATTCTGGGTCTAGACCTCGCTCCTCTTGCCTTGTGATGTTGGCAGTGAAACAGGCACAGTCTTTCGCACAGTGCCTGGCCCCATAGTAGGTAATCAGTTTCTATTTGTCAAACGACTGAATGGATAACCTTTCAGAGCTCTAGTTTCCAGAGCTGTCAACTGTGGAATCGTATCTACTTCCACGAGGGCTAGACAATGCAGATAAAACCACATAAGGTACATAATGATGCTTTCCAGAAGTATAAACCATTATCGTCATTGCGATTAAAAATTACACCTTTTTCAAAAGTAGGTTACCAAGCTAAATCCTAGTAGCCAGACAGATTACAGTTCCAGTATGGATTTTTCCATTTATCAGTTGGGCAACCTTTGTACGTTATTGAATCTCTGCTCACGTCTCAATTTTCACATCAACAAAATAGGAGAAGCAAAATATTTATGCATACAGTTGAGATGCAAATTAATTGACATAATATATGCAAATCACTCAGTCCAGTTTCTGGCACAAGAATTATATTTATTGTTTTTGTTGCTTTAATTACTACTGCTACAACTATACTATAATTTAAATGCTACGGATGTGACAATGTCTTATACTTTAAATATATCACATGCACACATGCTGGAATGATAATGGTTTGCTTAATTTGGATAAATTCTTCCTCAGAGTAACTGTTAACAGTAGAATGATAACTGTTTTGACACAGCAATATGGAAGAGAAAAATCTTACATGTTGATTTGAATAGATCAAAAAAAATATATATAGTTAGAATCCATATTTTAAGAACATTACTCATCACAATTAAATATTAGATCATCTTTCAGCATGCTATCAAATAATGAAAAAAAACCAGTAAATTTAGATTTCCTCACTCAATGTATTATAAAATATCAAAAGTCAATGTGATGACTTTACAATATGTATATTGTAAACATGTATGCCGTTTGTTCGATTTTTCTGATTAAACCCATAAGTTCCCATCCTGCTTCAAAATATTATAACAGAAAGCAATTCAAGAAAAGTAATAAAAAGATGTGACTGCCATCTGAAAACTAAACAAAACAGCCCTGTCTAGGAAAGTCAAAATACTTAAAAAATGGTATTAAATAGAAACAAAATTATGATAACACAAATAGTAATAAGAACTGACTCAAATTAGAAAAACATAAATTCAAACATGATTTGAGTTACATACAATATAAAAATTTCCTGGATTGAGTGATCATTCGAACAGAGTGGCTTCTCTATTTACAGTTCAGGAGTTTATTCACCGAGATTTTCATCATAAATCAACTTTTTAAAAAACTAAAACTAAAAAAAAGTTGACTTATGAAAATTAGCATTAAAACTCAAGACACTTTTTCCTTCTTTCAAAGGGTCTTTTAGAGAGTGCTCATGCCTTCACAACCAAATATTTTCAAATTGTATATTATCCTTTTGGCCGCAATCAGTTTCCACTTCCCCATAACAAACAAATAGGACAGGCAGTATCTGGAACTAAAGTAAAACCATGGGTTCATTCAAAGAATCCGAGCAAAGGTAACATGAAAAGCCCCTCTGAGTGGTACATCACAGAAACTGTTGCCTTTGGGAGCTCAAAGGGAAGGCCCACACTTACCTATAGGCTCTGTCGAGGACTGGCCTCTTTTTCCAGAATACGTGAATGAGGGAATGCAATCTACCAACAGTCCAACTCCAAGATAGAGTCAAGGAAATTCAAGGGTTCACTTTCTTTTGGGTAGAGGAAAAGTCATGGGCATAATATTCCACAATCCCAGCAAGGATTTATTTGTCCTTCTGGCGGCCTGGGTGTTGATCTCTTCTGACACTAGAACACCACAGACTCAATTCTAGTACAAGTGGTTGTAGCAAGAGTGGCTGCTGTGCATTGAGTACTTCTCTCACGAGACTTACAGGCCTCTAACCTCACCTAAGTACAATTCTGTATTAGGATCTCCACTTGACAGAGAAGGCAACAGTCCCAGTAAAGTGACATAGTTTGCTCAAGGATATGCAGCTGTGTGCAAAGCTGGTATCCCCAAACCCCTACACTTACACCCTACGGAGACAGTTAAAGAACTAAATGATCTCTGTTCCCTCTGAGCAAAGAAAAACATCTATAAGACAGGAACCATTAAGCCTATCTAATTGACGACCTTCCTTCTTCCTCAGTAAGTCAGTCTTCAGTGTCTGCATCAAGGTTATTTGTAGAAGAGCCTACACAATTTCCAATTGAACCCTCTCTTCCACAGCTTGTGGTAATTACAGATGTAAAATTCGGTTAAAATTGCCATCCTTAGCACTTAGAAGGGGAACGTAGACCATACGGGAAAGGCACCGTTCTCCTGTGCGCTTGTGTGTGATTCAAGGATGGGGCCGAGCGGGGGGTGGCTTTGAGTCCCAAGAAAGCTGCCAAAGATTGAGGGTAGCAAAGAACAACAATAATCCCAATTTGCCTCATCCTGACATTGCTGCCTGTTACATTCCCTGGAGAGGAGATCGTCAGATTGTACCCGGAATTCAAAACGCTTTAACACACAGTCATGGGTCACTTGCGGAAGGAAGACATAAGATTGAGAACGAGCAGACCTGAAGATTGAAAAAATCATCTGTTCTTGGTATTTGCTCTGTGTATTTGCATGAACTGGTGCTTTCTATTCAGAGTTTTCTGGTTGTGACTTCTATTCGCAGTCCACGGTTTGTCATGGGATCTGCAAGAGCTGCTTCTCCCGGGATTTTTGTTTTTTGTTGTTAATTTCAGTTTGTTCTAAAATAGTTTTAATATATCATATGATCCTGCTGATCTCTATACAATTTAAGAGTTTTTCAACACATCATGTCTATTCTGCCACTTCACCAACTGGTGAAGTTAATAACTCCTACACGAAATCATGATTATATCTTGAATTTTATAATAAATTAGTAGGGTAAAGGTTAACATATGTGTGCACATATACATGGACACACACAGACATATAACTAACTTGCACTGAAACTGAGGTGATTCTGGAACTTCCATTGACTAAACACTTAATATTCATTTACCGATTTCATGCCTCGAGAACCACTCTCCACTTTTCTCTCCTCTGCTCTCAGCACCAGGAAGCTGACTGCCATAAGCTCCACCAGGAGCCTCCAGGGCCTTGTGGCTTTTGGTGCCGAAGAGAACGTGGCGGAAAAGTAGAGACTGAATATTTAGTCCTTGGTTTCCCTCCCTGCTGAGTATTTAAGGGTTGGCCGCATGGCATTCCTCTCACAAAGGCCATAGTTCCTGGCAGGATATCTTCCCCACGCAGCTCTCCTCTGAGTTTTCTGGTAATGGTTTCTGCTCCCTGCCCAGAAGGACTGATGGAAGGCTCCTCTGTTGTTCTGGAGCTGCATTATCCCTTATTTTGCCAGAAAGCTCTACCCACAGCATGATCAACATTACAGCATTAGGTAAACTCTCCTCAGATGATTCAGCTTGCACATGCTCTCTCTTTCCTTCTGGGACACTGATCCACCCCTGGGGATAAGAAAGGATGAATAGGGCATGGTTTCTGCCGTCACAACATGTAATCAAATACGCAGGGCTGGCTTCTCTGGAAGATCACCTGGGCAGTTGCACAGGCCCCACACTCAGAAGGACCTCATGCCTGAGCTTATGATCTGCTGCCACTAGGCTGGAGTGCTTGATAATTTTTGAACAAGAGGCCCCAAATTTTTATTTTGCACTGGGCTCCACAGACTACTTGGCCACTCTTGCAGATGCCAGAGCAGACTTGGGATAAGTGCAACGCTGGTAACAGTTTAACAGCTCTTGGCTGAGGGCTCACTATGTCCAACTGCTATTCTTAAAATTACATGTGTATTCATTCATTTCATCCTCTCCACCCCCAAAGAGGAAGGCATGCTCATTATTGGCACGTTTTAGGTAAGGAACCAGGGACGCAGAGAGGATTTAAGTAACCTGCCCAAGGTCACACTGCTAAAAGGTGTAGAATATGGGATTCCAATCCAGGCATTGGAGCTTCTTCTTTGCTACTCTACTTCTGCGATAGAAACACCGAAAGGAACACAATCACATTTAACCTATAATTAAATCCTGAAGCCATGTAAGCCGCAATAGGCATGCACTTAAGACTGGCAATAACAGTGTCTCCTACATAGGAAGGCTAATCACAAAGTCACAATAGGGACAAAACACTTGCGCATAGCAAGCGAAATTGAATTTTTCATATCATACAGCATAAGAAGAGCTGAACAGGTTTGTAAATGTTAAGAAATCCTCTGATTTTTGACCTCTTAGTTCTGAATAAAATCTAGATGAGACTCAAATCTGCTTCTCTTGCCTTTCTCAATCTTTTTTCTTTACTCCTAACAACTCACGGAAAGCTGGGAAACAACAAGAACAATAAAAGTTATTTACTTCCAGAAGGAAGTAAACACACGAAGAGATCATTTAATTAGATTCACGTATTTCTAAAATACAGGGTTGTTTCTTCTCCTGCAGGCACCAATATTTTGCAGCTTATAAAAAGTAAAACGAAAGGCCACATCATCATGAAGACAAGAATCCTCAGTGTTTAGAAATTATAAAACAGCGCATACCCTAGTTTAGTCTCTATATCAAATTATTTAGAACCAGACAAGGTCTTGCTTTTTCAGTTTTATAATAGAATGTTTACACAGCTCACTGCCTTCCTCTCCTTGGGTATGGAGGGCTGTTGTCATTTTCCTTCTCCCAAAACCACTAGAGATCCTTCTGACTAATCAGAGATCTTTTTTTCCCTTCATATTAAACGTCGCACATTTCAATAGATTCTGTTTTCACTTTCTTAGATTATAATTTTACCATTTTAACTCATTTAGACATTATAATTGTATTAATTTAGACAAGACTCCTACCAGTCAAGAGTGACTACCTGATTATGTGGACTCTTACAGACATCTCGGAGAACGGCAGGTAACTACTCCAGTTATTATTTTTATCTTACTGTCACCATTTTCAGATCCACAACTGGACCTTACACATTCCAATCAGACATCCAAAAAAAAAAAAAAAATCACAACACCATCCCCTCTTCCCCAAATAAACGAGCCATCTGTCAGGGCTGACTGGTGCATTTCAAAGGAGATCTCAGCCAAGGGTATTATTTTAAGAGATGAGCAAATGGGGAAACCCCACAGCCCAGCCAATAAAATATGAACTTAAGGTGCAAAAAAGCACTCATAAATATGGCTTCGAACAAGGGATTCATTGTTTGGCTCCAACCCTTTCAGTGGCTCCTCTGATCTCAGCCCCTCTCCGTGCGTCAGGGAAGCCTCTTCCTTTAACCTGTGATTTTTTCAAGCTGAGCCACTACATTATTTATGACTGTAAATGTGAGTAGCTCGTCTGTACGCTCCTTGTACACACACACACACACACACACAGGGCCCCCTCCTTTTCCCCCACTTTGGTATTTTCGGGTGGAAGGATGAAAGGGTTTTCCCCTGGAGCTGATGTGGTTGGGATGTGGAATTAGCTGCTGTGTCAGTGTGAGGTAGACTGAGGATTTCCCAACACGCCCTCCACCTGCACACCCCAAGACCAGGCTCTGAGGACTCATTTCCTTCATTTTCTTTTTCCCAAGGGCTTTTTAAAAAAAATTGTATTTTATTTCTGTCTCTGTCTCCTCCTCATTGTTCTCTGCTCTTGATCCTTTTATCCTACCTCGTCCTCCTCTCTTCTCAACTTCAAGACAGGAATTAATCTCTCCCTGGAAGTGCCATGCGTGTGAAATAAAAATGACGTAAGCGAAAGCATTTCATAAACGAACAGAACTGCATGTTTGTGCGTCATCTTCGTTCAGCGCTGCAGTTTTTTCTTACTTTTTTCTAACTTTCCCTTACATTTCCCCTTTTAGATTTTAATTATGTAATAAAATAGGAAAGGCAAAAACAATGAAGTTCGGTCAATGGGATCCTCAGGGAGAGGTGAGGAGGCAAAGAAGCATGGGACGGTGGAGGAACAGTCCCCGAGGATGGCAACAACCAGAGAAGTTCTGATGCCCTGGGGAGCTTTTCTCCTGATGGGTGGAGGCTGCAATTGGCACGTCATAACCTTTTCCTTCTCAACTCCAGAGAAACAGGAGACTGTACCTAAATGATCTCGCTGTAACTAATTGATTTTCAGCTAATCTCAGCCTCCAGCTATGAAGAAACAAGGACCAAAAGCGGACCCCAGGAAGGGGTGGGGACAGAAAGAGAGGAGTGCCAAGAAAGCCTGGAGGTAGAGACCATCGAACTAAAGAGGAAAAGGCCAAGTAATGGGAAGGGAGGGGCTGAGAGAGGGAGGCAATATTGAAAAAATGGATGAAAGGAGGGAACTGGAAGTAGTGGGTGAGGCCACCCCAGGCCCTCTGAATTTATGTTATCATACCTTCACAGCTCCAGGTGTTAATTCTGAATAAAATTTTACAACTGGCTATTGGTGAGTGGCTATTAACAGGAGGAAAAATCTTTTAATTAAACTATATGATTATACCTATCACTGCAGCCATGCCTGTCATTTGACAATAATACGGCTTTAAAGAACAAGAATCCCTTGGGTCAAAATCATGAAGGCAAAAGGTTGTTAAAGAAGAGAGTAAAAAGATTTCCACCCTCCCAAGCATCTTTTCTCCTCAAAAGTTAAAGGTGTAAAAGAAGTATTGTTTCACCCAATATTAGCATTTGTTATTCCAGGCGTATCTATGAATATGTACTATAATGGTTTTAGACCCTCTTGTCAACATTCCCATCACTGCCCCCTCTCCCCAAAAAATCTTGCATGTGTTTATAGGTAAGTTTATGTTACACAAGTGTTAATAACCTTGTTGGAGAGACTACACAGATAGGCATCTTTAGGTAGATCTGTGTATAAATTCCTCTCCACTGGGCACTCGAGTCAGCCAAAAGCAACAATAAATATCAATGATGTCTTTCAAACCTGTCAAACGAGAACATCACCATTTTTTTCTTCCAGTACTGGGAGAGTTTAATGATTTGGGGAAGTAAAAGGATAAGGGTTTAACTCAAAGTTTTGAAAGTATTTTTTTTCTCTTTCATATCTTATCATGCTAAATATGTTGCTATAAAATACGAAAAAAATCCAAGCAACACATTCATGTACTTTTATCCCTTAGAATTAATACATGTTCTTAAAATATATCTAAGAAGTTTTTGACTCCAAGTCAACTGACCAGAAACCATTAAAAAAACAGAAAAACAAAAAAAACCCTCCATCTTTATCAGAGAAATATATGTAGACAGGGAACACCATGAAAATAAATTTCCTGTGTTCACTGTTTTTTGTGCTTTCCTCTAAAACATCCACAGTGTTGTATCATTTTCATTGTACTATTGCCAAGTAATCAAACGAAATTGTAAAAGATCTTAGAAATACACTGCATGTTTATCTTAATGTAAACAGATTTATTTAAAAATTGCAGATTTTCCTTTCTTTCCTGTTATTTGCATAGATATCTGATATATAAACTAATCCTTAATATTTTTGAAAAAGATGGTTAAAAAAGAAAAGATTTACCAGAAAGATATTTTTGTTCTCAATGAAATGACATGGTATTGACTGAGAAGGACGCCTGGAATAGTCAACAGTTTTAGGGACAAAGCGGAAGAGTCAACCTGCAAAAGCTGGACACTAGAGACTGAAAAAAATTGGCCTAAAAATAATGAATCCAATAGAGTGGAAAGTTTCTCTTCACACAATAATTAATATTTGTCTCTTCAGAGTGCCCAAATCACTTAAACAACTTAAAGGTCAAAATAAGGTGCTTGTTTTCATGTTTAGTTGTTTACATCAGCCTTAAGGCAATTTATTCACATTTTATTTTTTCTTTTAGGAAATTCTCATCTATTTTTCATTTATGAAAAAAAAAAATCTCATCTGGAATTTTTAAAAACAGATTATTTTGTTAAATGATTCAGAGTTTAATTGCTCTTGATGAGCAAAACTAACATTAGAAAAAAATGTCTTTCTGAATGACAAGGTAATTCTAGAAAATCCATCATTTGACTTGAAAATGACACAGATTTGTGTTTATATAAAGGACATATCTTTCTAGTGTAATTCAGCTTATTATGGGAACTGTCAACAGATTCTTTTCACATATTTAAATATCCAGGTGACTTCCTCAATACAAATCCCTTGCTTATGGCTAATTTGATCACTTGCCCTTAGTTTCCACAATATGCATATCTTTTAAGTTTCTAACATAAATAAATGAACAAAATCCTCCTGAGTCTTCTAAGAACATAAAAAAATACTATTTGTTAATGAATGTTACATTAAGAACCACTGACATTCTTAGTGCAGTTAATCATGATATTACACTTTAACCTTTTCTAAGTCTGCTTTGACCTATTTTATTATGGAAGAAATACAGAAGTTAAAACCTTTTACTAAGTAGTGTTTGATTGTAAGCTTTGGATATATTAGAAGGCACAGTCTAAGGTTAAAATAAAGTTGTGGTTCAATTTTCCTCAGAGGCTACTAGGAAAATCTCAGTACCAGAATCAATTTGTCAGTAATTTCACATGAGACATTTAGGTTTGTATTATTAAATAGAGAAAAAAATAATACAATTCATTATTGAGGATAAATCACTATTCAGCAGTTTTCAAGCATGATAAAAATAAATATCTTCTGAAGTTTATATCTAATATTGTTTCTCTAGAGTAAAATAAATAATTGTGTTTCATGGTATAGTTAGTAAACTGTTTTGTTGTTATAATCCAAACAATACAACCAAAACTTCATTGATTTAAAAATATAAGTATACTTTAATGATAAAAATGGCCCTAAAGGTCACTGACTAAAACTGTTTATTATTGTTTTTGGTTTTCTTATTCTGTGTAAATGTATAAAAAGTAATGGCATACAGATTCAAAAATCCTACTTAATTCCTTCCTAAAACAAATATATTTCTTTTGTGAGTGATCAAAATATTTGATTTCAATAAAATATATATTTTAGAAGAGATTCATGGCTGAGCCATTGTTTTTTAAAATACATGACACAGTCTGCCCTGTCAGATTTTAGGTGACCGGAACTAATTTTTTCAGTGATATTTTTTATGCATATGTAAATCATGCTAGATTGAAATTCTTCTGTTAGAATATTAAAACTCCTTTAAATTACTGAATAATACTTTAGAAATTGCAACAAAGTAAAATATCCCATGAGCCACATTGCATATCACTTATACTAGGAAAAAGCAATCAAACTAATTTAGAATTAAGCCATATTTCAATGGCTTGAAACTTCCAAATGAAACCTGTTAATTATATGTAGAAGAAAAGGCCTCCAGGACACCTGATTAGGGCAACCAATGATGACTTACAGAAACTTATAATAATGAGAGCTCTGTCTCTAGCAACACGAAACTTGATTTATTAAGCACCTTATCCTTCATGCTAGGATTGCGAAGAGCAAATGAACAGAGCATATGAAGCAACATGTTTTATAAAAGCATTCATGTATTTGGATTTGTTGCTATCTGACTTTTCAAAGACTATTTTCTTTGAGATGTTATACAAGGAAGTTTTTAATTAAGTATAATAAAACATGTCAATTTTAAGTCAAAGCAGATTGCAGTTTTCAAACAAAGTTTTGAAAGTTCTTACATTAAAATGTTTCTAATTCTTTCAAGTTGATTACATTTGTTCATAAAATTTTGTCTTCAAAACTGACTATATACCATGTTATTTTTTTGAATGTCTGAAAATAGCGAATTTTCATCTTTAGCCTCTACTAAAACATTTTTAAAAATACAGCCCTGTGAAATCACCCTAAATTGGTAACTCCTTAATACTTTTAAGAGATGAAATACTGGGCACTAATTTACCATTTGATATTGTCAATATTTTAAATCTGCCACAAAAATACCAGCTTTGAGTAAAACATAATTTTTTTAAAAAGTATTCTTTAATAATGCTGCTAATCAAAGAAGTTTTTGATTCATTTTTTATCCTAAAGGAAGAGGAAGATTTTGTATAAGTAGAGAACATCATAGCATGTTTTATATTTCTCTTGCTTCTGGAAACAATCAAATGGGTATGATACCGTTTCATCATTAAGAAGTTAAGAAATATTAATTTGAAGCTTCTTTTCCAAAGTGTTTTTCACACTTTCAGAATCTCTCCCTGAAAATCTTTGATAGTAATCTTTTTCAGAATTATTTGATCTTAGTTAATTGTATGTTGATATTTTCACAATAACTGACTCGGCCAAATGAGAGTTTTTAGGTGGCAAATAAATGTATACTTACATGTTTGTTAAATTGCTAACAAAAAAATGTTCCAAAAAGACACTTTAGTTTTCAATCTACAAACACTTCTTTCTTATTTGTATTATTATTTTTTTGCCCATAGCACAGCTATCCTCATAAATTTTCCTTTTTTGTAGACTACTGCTTATTTATTCACACATTAAAGCATGACTGAAATTTTAACAAGATTTCAAGGACCTAAATCTACTTGACTGTAAGTGTTTAATTTTAGCTTTTCATATTTAAAAAATTAAATATATGTACCTGTGTGTATGACTTTGTTGCCTAAAGCAAAATCTTACCTTGTATCAATGAGAGAGAGGAAACAGAAGCTGGAGAAGAGAGTTACAGAAAATGACTTTATATAAACATGACCACCTACCAGGCTGCTACTTTACTATTAGAAAAACTTCCACTTAGCAATAACATCGTTTAACAAATAAAAGAACAACATACCTAAATTGACAAAGCTCATGACCATGTCAGCATCGTTCAGAAAGTTGGTATCATGTAGGCTGGCTAGAGGTGGGCTCTGGGTGGTCAGAGGAGTCGTTCGAGATAACTGTATGCGGCGAGGGTACCCATTGGGAGAAGCTGTGTATCCTTTTCTTGCTCCTCTGGTCTCTCCTGCCAGGGATGCCCTCACTGAGTATTCCGACTCTTCGGGATTTTCTTCATTGGCCATAGCATTGTATAGGTCCAGCATAAAGAGAGGTGCAGAGGAAGCTTGTTTTCCAGGTGAAAATGGTCTGGGTCTATGAGGCAAACCCAAGATAGAGAGAATTTCCCTCTGTATTTCCCGTCTTTCGTGGTTCCGTAGTCTTCTATAAATAAAACTGGAGTGAACATGATTGTCTCCCAAACCTCCTTTTGCATAACCCACTAGAACCCAGCAGCTCCAGAGGAAACCCACAATACTCCTAAGTAGAAATACAGTCAGATGCATTTTTGTCCAAAAGCAAAAGTTGATATTTTTAGTCCTTCTTGTCCTCTTTAAAAAAAAATCTAAGTTCCTAGGAGGTGCGTTTTCCCAGTAGCTGAAAAAACAAATTTACCTATTCTTCATGACAGTGACATTTCAGAACATAATATGCTCACTGATTTTCCTGTCCTATTTTAAATATTTTGGAATATGTCAAGAGTAGTTATTTCTAAGAAAGCTGAAACTTGGATTTCCAATTATCCACAGTTGTTAAGAGTTTTTGCTGCATTGATGTAGCAGAAGACGGATAAAATTATTTGATCAGATGACCTATGCATTCCTATAGGAATTTATGGTAATCAGGCCTTTGGTATTTGAATCAAGGAAAGTTGATCTTCTGATAAACTGTAGTTCCCAAAGTTATCTTCACTTGCTCTTGAGTTCTTCTCAACCCTTGAGCTCTTTCCAAGACAAATCCTGATTTCTGAATCACAGATCTATGCTGATCTGCACCTTGGTGTTGGAATATATATTTGTCCGGCAGCTTGGTGATAACTTTAACATCTTTTGTGTCGTCTTAGTGTAAAATAAGACTCAAGGTTGTACTATTCAAGTAAATGTGTTTCCCTGAATTTACTTGAAAACCTTCCTGTAAGTCCATTCAATCCCTTTCTCGTTCTAACTGTTAATTCCACCTCCAGCAGGCACAAATATACCAGCCCTCTTCAAGGGAGATCTAAAGAGTAATGTAAGCACAACCCTGCTGGGAAAGAAGAGGCTTCTCATTGTAATTTGAAACTGGTAAAGCAAAAAGAACTTAACCCTTTTGCTACCAGAAAAGTCTTCATTTTCACAATTTTATAGCCACGCATCTAACACAGCACAGTGATACATGGGGCATAGAAGTCCTGGGGTGGGGGCAAAGCCAGTTTTAAGCAGCACACTGAAAATTTTGCCACCAGTTTTATAGAGTACTCTTTTATATCTTTCTTTTCATAGTACACATTTAATACACTCTTATATTAAGTCTCAGGTTGTGGCTAAATTAACATAAATCTCAGTTCTATATTTGAGGTTATTTCTAGCTTTTATGAGTTATTAAAATTTACTTCTTAAAACATAAAAGGAAGAGTTGTAAATTGAAGTTAATTTGTTGTTTCTTAATGACAGTCAGATCTTTTTAGAATAAAATACAGTAGAGAAGTAATCAGCAGTAAATATATTCTAGCTCCCAAAGCAGTAGTTATAGTAATTTAATAATGATGATGAGATAGCCCAGCTTTAATGATCTTTAAATACAAAAATTTTAAACAGAAAAATATATTTCCATTTCTCTTAGTAAGTCAGTTACGGTTGAAAGACAAATACCCCAAGATACAGTGTCATGATTCTTAACTCTTAAGACATTTCAGTTGAAATGTAAACAGACTTACAAATTAGATTTTTCCCATAAGTTATACTCAGTATTTTGGTTTGTTTTAACCCATGCAAATAAACACAAGTCAAATATTCTCTATGACTACATGCAGATTGAAATTTGCATTTTCAAAATTTGATGGGTATAATGGGGAAAGTGCACACCTTTCTAAAATACCATACTTAATCCAAGGAAATGAGCAAAGTACGTGTTTATCCTTTATGTTTAATGCCTTTAAAATTTAGAAGTCTACACTGTTTTCGTGCAGCTATAATTTTCCTTACAAGCTCTCACTTAACCTTAGGGCTCACAGTACTTTCATTGTCTGGGACATTATTCTGATACCAGCGTAGATTTATCGAGCAAATTCTAGAACTATTATGAAATTTTAATGTTTTTCTTTTACTCTACGGAGAGGCGCCTGGTTTCTTGTTTAATCTCTTTTTAAATATTTCCTCTGAGTGTCTAAAGTGAAGGCGTATTTTTCACAAGTCTTCAGTTTGTTGGTGAAGGCAAGATATCTGAAAGAGCTGGCAGAATCTTACTGTGTGCCTCATTTTTCTTATACAAATTCACTGCCCCAAAACTTGACAATGCTGTTTCATATTTGCCCTACTGAAGATTCCTTTATTAGCAGCCATGTCAGACACACAGTGGCAGACCCAAGAACCAACATACATGGAGCACCTTTATAAAACTGATATCACATGAAGAGTAATAGTGCAGGTTGTTAGCAAGTGAAGGGATACTATTTCAATAAGAAAGAGTTTAAACCACTATATTTCTTGAAGTTGTTTATTTCCTATCCAAACTAACCTAAGAATTTTTGGTCATTGCTGTGGATTCAAATCAAGTACGTTGAGACCAAAAAAATGAACAAAACAAAAACCAAAACCTTTTTCTCTGTTTAGAAAACCAATCCCAACTAAAGCCTACAGTTTTTCTCTACATTTTTAAATAAATGATCAAGGTTCTGAACATGCTTCATGTCTCTAGAGTACAGTATAAAGTTACAAGTAAAAATTGACCAAACTAGAGGAAGAAACGTTTATTATCTTCCACACATGCTTCTTTTTTTTTTTTCCCCTAAGATACAAATGAAAAATAAAAGTGAGTTCAGGTGTCACAAGTCACAAAAACTCATTTTCCCAAAGCATGATTTATAATATCAATCAGTGTCATTGTGATTTAACCACTTAACCAGGCATATATAGCCTACTTCTGTGTTGGAAATCAGATGCCAGTATTTCTGGTCAGAATCTTTAGTATCCACCCTCCCCCCACCTTCCCTTCCAACTCAGACTAGATTTGGCAAACATTCATTTTTCAAAAGGATCAACATGTGCAATGAGAGAAAGAAAATAAAGAAGAAAAAAACTTGCCAGGAATAAAGGGGAAATGCTAACCACCAAATGAAAAGCCAGATTCATTTTCAATTAAATGTATTTTACTACATAATTTGGATTCCCAGGTAGATGTGTATTTATATACATGAGAGCAATTTGAAAGACAAAGTATCTGTAACTGCAAAGTATAAACATTCCAAATTTCAGAGTATGTATTTAAAAGTTGTATAAGTCATTGAACATACTGAATAAATATATCCTGAGAAAGAAGTTGGGACTGGAGAAACACCCAAAGCATCTCAAGAATTGTTCCTAAAGATAATTACATTTCAAGAAGAGGAACCTGCGTAGAAACCTACCTCTCATAATGTAATATTTTCCTGGGCTATATACTAATGGGAGTGACCTTCCGGTGGGGTACAGAGACAACTGAATCCAGCTAAGAGGTACATCTCCACTGTCATTTTTTCTGTTCATTTTCTCTTTCCTCACCAAAATTTGATGCATTTAGTCCACGAATATGTAAACCACCGACATCCAAGAGACAAAATTTCAGAAGAAACTTGTTCAAAAGAAAGTTGAAACATTTGTAAATCTGTTTTTTCTGGAAGTGTCTTTATATTTCACCTCTGGTTTCGTTGCTGGTTTCTCCTTGAAACAAAAGTTCCTCAGTGAAAGACATGACTGCAGTTAAAGACAGATACCTAATATACATGATATCTGCATTCCTAAATTATCTTTCAAGTTTGGAAAATAGTCCAAAATAATGTTAATGCAATCATAAAATCCTTAAGCAGCAGCTACCTTGGATCATGTTGGAGGGCATGAGGAGAAAGGGTGGAAAGGAGATTGCTGAGAAGATTGGAAAGACTCCCAGTAATGGGAGACTTCGGGGAAAACATCTCCTTCTAGAATCTTCTTGGTGAATACACATGCACAGGCAAAACACAGCAGCTTCTGTGATATTAAACTGCCTTCAGCTCACTCTTTTTGAGCCAAGAAAACATAGCACATGTAAAAGAGAGAATATGGCATATATAGCAGTGGTCCTGCTATGTATGGTATAATGGTGCTATGCCACCACCCACCCCCACCCCCGCCCCGCCTTAGATTTGCCTGCAGTAACTGAAAGGGGTTGCAATCATGGGCAGCCTACACTTTTTTGTCTAAGGAATATCTTTTAAGGAAAACTTGGAAATTAATAATAAAATACAGTCACCAGAAGCATTCAACATTTAGTATTATTTTTAATAAATGATGAAATTAGTGAATATTTTGAAGTGAAAAGAGGATTTTTTCAATATGCTTTGTATTATTATACATTCCTAAGGTTGTTTTGCATCATTTCATGAGAGTAGGCTTCCTAATAGTTACTTAAGGGAGAACAAACCAACATTTTATGAGACTGACGCGCTACCTACTGCGCTAACGAGGCACCTCAAACCAACATTTTAACTATTCTGAATCAAACACTACTAATGAAAGGCCTAAGAACTGTATCTGACAAATGGACTCCCAATTGACTGACTTCAGAACAATTGGTCAATATATTAGATTAGATGTTTTATCCCTCAACCAAATGACAGAATATTTTAAGTAGTTAGGTGACAATTAAGCAGTTAGTTACGTAGTTAGCCACGAAAGAATGTCTTCATTGGCAGAGCAATTTAGAATTTAAAAACTCCATCACAATACCCCACCATTTGGAATTATTTATTCATTTGATGAATAGTTACTAAATGCTTACTATGTGACTACTGTATGCTCTATCTTTAGCTATATCAAAAACTTCAAACAAAGCTCTTGTCCCCTCAGAGTTTATAATCATACATTGTCATTTCAATTGATTTAATAGCATAAAATTATTTATATGTGGCTATTAATCAAGCTATTTCCAACTTTTTTGAGAGATTAACTAGAATGAATGTTGTGTAAAAGTAGGGGGTTGATTTACTTGGTTCACCAAAGTCAAACAGTACATACTAACAACTCAATTAATACAGGTCACCCAACATATTTTTCAACAAAGATTAACAATATTCCAGAGATTTTTTTTTAAACAGTGCTCTCTGGAAACATAGGAATAAGGATTCATTAGGCACATAAGTTGAGCAATCACTGTATCTCTTAGTAGGTAGGCTCACCTGATACACTAAAAGTTACTACTTTCATGAAGAAATTGGTTTATTAGGAGCCTCCTCCCAGTTATAAATTGAAGTACAAACTTCTGTCAATACTAGACAATCAAAATGACTTAGAAGGAAAAGCATCATTACATTAACAATTGCAAAATGCCTCAGTCTATCATTACAAGAAGAGCTGGTTAGGTTTTGTCTATTGAATTAATGTCCTCCTTGACCCAAAAGAGCAACTTCTGTCAATTAATACCTCATTCTTTTGAATTGCAATGGCTTATTTGTTTTGTTTTAGGGTTTTTTTTTTTTTTTTGGTTCTGTTTTTATGGCCTATATTGTAATGCTGGAGACCCTGAAAGTGACCATTAACCATTAACACCACCCTTGCTAAGCCTTAAACAGGTATATACAGAGTTGAGAAACCCAGGAAACTCTGGGATGAGGTGAGATCTGAAAAAGCCTGGACATGGGGAAAGGTACTAGATAAGACAAGTTGGAGAATACCAAAATAAAAGCTTCTAAATTCATGTTTTTTTTAAAAAAGATTTTATTTATTTATTTGTCAGAGAGATGGAGAGCCCAAGCAGAGGCAGGAAGAGGGAGAAGCAGGCTCCCCCCTGAGCAAGGAGACTCGATCCCGGGACACTGGGACCCTGACCTGAGCCGAAGACAGACTCTTAACCGACCAAACCACCCAAGCACCCCTAAATTAATACTTTCTATAGCTTACACTTTTGCAGATGAAAACTTTACCAGCATACTGACAGATGCAAAATCTGTGGGAGTGTTAAAGTTCTGTCAATTTACCCCAATAATTCTCATGAAGAGCAAATTAACCCTCAGTGGAAAATAAAATACATAAATGGTGCTAGTCATGATATGTCCAATAAAACAATCTGAAGGAAATTTGAAGATTATCTAATGCAAACTTGCCTCGATAGCTTATTTACTATTATCTGCAATGCTTTTAAATAAATGACTCTACTTATCCATAACATATTTTTCCCCCCACAAAACAGACAATATTTCACAGAATCCACATCCAAAGGTTCAGGATAAATTTAGAGCCTAATAAATTAACTCCAACTGTATCACAAAAATTGTCCATTAGCAACAGAAAAAAATGTGTGCATCTGTCACCCAAAACCCATTAATATTCTGTAACATGAGAGGATATGAACTCTTTTTCCTAAGACATAACATGCTGGAGAAATATAACTGATAATGAGGAGGACAGACAACCATTATCAATATTCAAGTTATAAACATATAAAATTCCTTTAACGCAAAGTTTCTCAAATCAAGTTGCACATTACAATCACAAAAGGGAACGGGTAGAATTTTTAAGAAATACTAATGACTGGGCCACAACAAAGACTAATTAAATCATAACTCGAGGACAGTCGCAGATGCCAGTATTTTTTAGTACTGATTAATACATAGCCAGAGTTAAGAACCACTAACAGATAGTCTTAGAAACATCTAAACCATTACACACATATAAGAGTATGTTTCAGTGTAATAATAGTGTTTCCAAATTAGAACAAGACCTTTGATTTTTCCTTGATTGCTGCTAAGCAATAAATTCCTTAAACAAATACACAATGCTTATATCCACAAAAACATTTGCATCCATTAGACACTAAGTACAGCTTATTCAGCACCCACTACAATAATAAAATGCCATCCCTCCTCTTGCCAATTTAGAGGTCAGTTGTTCTAGAACAACCTCCTTAGATATTTGTATTTGGACACTGAGCTTAAAATTTCATTTCTAATACAGAAAATGCTATTATATTACAGAAGGAATAAGAATATATTCTTCAAAGCGACATCTGTGATCACAGGGTCCTCTTGGCTCTTCTATGCTGCAGTTTTTTCTTTCTTTCTTTCTTTTTAAAGATTTTGTTTATTTATTTGACAGTCAGAGATCACAAGTAGGCAGAGAGAGAGAGAGGAAGGGAAGTAGGCTCCCTGCGCAGCAGAGGGCCCAATGTGGGGCTCAATTCCAGGACCCTGGGTTCATGACCTGAGCAAAAGGCAGAGGCTTTAACCCACTGAACCACCCAGGCGCCCCTGCATGCAGCTCTATCTTGGGTTGTAACATAGTGTGAACCACAACAACATAACTCTTTAAATTCAACTAAAACACTCACCTGAGCTCATTGGTGTCTTCCCTGCCTACACTGGAAATGTTCAGTTAGGAAACTTTCCTACCTTCTTGGTTTTTAGAAACGGCTGTGTGTTTGTGCGCATACGTGTGCGTGCTTGGACGCACCTCGTGTGTGCATGTGTACCTCTGAAGTTCCCTCTTGTACTGAATCTCCTTTCCATCTTTGTTCCCCACTTACTTTCTATATTTAAGCGCTATTGATTTTCACTTCTGCAACCTGGTATTCTCTTGATATCTTTGTTCCTCCATTTTACAATAAACTCTTTATCTGTGTCTCCATTTTCAAAAGACTATCCTCCTAGGTCTCTTATCTAGAACTCTCTTCAAGTGTGTAACTGTTTTCTTTATCTCTCACCTTTCACCAGCTCTCTCTTCCTTCAGGGTAATCCTACTTCCCCCTCCTAATCTCCAGTTCTTTCTTCCTCCTTCTGGAACAGTTGCATTTTCTATCACTGCATGTTTATTAGCAAGGCATTGATAGCATCAAATTGCAGTACAATAATACTATTCCCATCGATAAATGCATTTAATGTTTAAACTGCTTCTGTAGAAATGGATGCAAATATGTAGCTTATCAACACAACACTAGATTGGTGTTTTCAGATGCATATATAAATCCTTTTGAAGCATTTGCTTTTTAACATTCATGGCCAAAAAATTAACAATGTTAATGAATATTTAATGAAATATTAAATGAATGAATTTTAATGAAATATTAAAATTCAGCCTTACATTGAAAGTACAAAAAATAAATAAATAACCTAATCTGTAACTGAAATTATATCCAGGTGCTAGTTCACACCTAGCATAATGGATTATTACCTTGATTCCAAAGTATGAACATTTTACTCTCAACATTTTTATATTCTTAGCATGAAACACAGTTCTCTAAATAGGAGGCTCTAATCCAACATGCAGTAACATTCAATACTGTCTTCTAAAATGTCTTTTAAGACTTCTAGAATATTCTCTAGAATTAATGCTTATCAATTATATGTTATCCTCTGACCAGTTTTAAGTAAATAAAATTAAGTGAAGTCACCTATAATTTCTAATGTAATTCAGGAATTCCTCATATGTGGATATGCTTCTCATTTCCATATATTTTCAAACATGCTTCTTAAATCATTGAAAAAGACTTATTGGACAAAGACCAATCTGATAATGTCCCTTAAACGGAATGATACAGATGTCAACATTTACAACTGGTCAAGTTTTCATGCCCTCTCTAGGTGGCAAAACTCAACTTCCATGGAACTCTGGAACAGTTTGGCAAGTCTGAGCTTTTTCTGTTCTAAATCTATAGATGTCAATGGGTGCTTGATTCTACAACTATAAGCCCTAAAATACATGGGTGTGATTCCTCTACCAAACATAATTATTGAATCATCTAAATATACTGAATCAGAATCACCTATAAGGACAAATTCAGTAAAATCATGGCATATCAGCTTATAACTCATTGCCCTATAACATGTATACTATTTTCCTTGCAAGTAACCTTGTCATTGGATGCTTGAATCTTCTAGTAGGTACTGACTACACCTTATCACTTAACACGTACTCGAAGAATGTCAACCGGGAAACTAGATTTATATCTTGATTTTGCCACTTATTGTCTGAATAACCTTGGAAAAGTCACTTGTAATCATGTGACTAACAGGATGGAGTTACTTTTCTTAATCTAAGTTTCTTCACCTGTGAATGGGAAAAATAGCTCACCATGGGGTTGTTGAACCCATTACAATGACAGACTGACGGGCACCTGGATGGCTCAGTTGGTTAAGCCTCTGCCTTCAGCTCAGGTCATGATCTCAGGGTCCTGGGATCAAGCGCCACATCAGGCTCTCTGCTAAGCAGAGAGCCTGCTTCCCCCTATCTCTCTGCCTGCCTCTCTGCCTACTTATGATCTCTCTTTCTGTCAAATAAATAACTAAAATCTTAAAAAAAAAAAAATGACAGACTGTATGAGAAACTGTTTCATAAAAATCAGTGTGTTTTGTTGCTTATTATCATAAGCACATGGCGCAGTAGAATTTGGATTCCTGTAAGCTTCTCCAGCGGTTGGTCCTCACTGATACACTGAGATTCAGTGTTTATATTCCTGTTTAGTCTCGTGATGGGGAGAAAAACACTTAAAAATTATCACGAAAATATTATTCCCTAGTGCTGTGTCTACAGATGTTATGTCTACAGATAGACAAGTTAGACAAAGCCAGGAATTTCATGCTGTCATCTTTATGCACAATCTATTAACATCTTGAGGATCATAAAGCATGTATCTCTGTAGTGATATTGCCTCCTTATGTATCTATCAGTCCATCTCAAATCTGTTCTTGTAGTAGTAGACCACTGCAGTGGCAGAAGAATAAGTTTCATTAACTAACTATTCCTCCACTGTACAAGAAAGAACATTTTATTATATTTTTTTAAGGAAGAATATTTTAACGCACATCTACCCTGAGGTCTTTCATTAGTGTAAATCAGGTAGTCCACATCTGAACTTGCTGAGTGAAAAGAGAGGAAGAATTAGATTGCTAAGCTTTGACTTGAGTAAGCAACATATGAAAAGGAAAAAGGATGGTCCAAAGCATATAGTCATGCCTATAAAAATGTATTCCACTATGGGGACATTGACTTTTCACAATGTACAGCATTAGATTTTGATCAGAGTGGTTTCAAGCAGTAATTCTGGTTCTGCCTAGTTTGTTACATGTAAGAAAGGACACTCAACACCTCCACTTGAGCTTCTTCATCTTAAAAAAGTGGGAGTGGGCGCGTGGGTCGCTCAGTGAGTTGAGCGTCTGCCTTAGGCTCAGGTCATGATCCCGGAGTCCTCGGATCGAGCCCCAGGCTGGACTCCCTGCACAGTGGTAAGCCTGCTTCTCCCTCTCCCTCTGCCGAGTCCCCTGCTTATGCTCTCTCACTCTCTCATAAATAAGTAAAATCTAAAAAAAAAAAAGTGGGATATTGGGGTGCCGGGGTCTCATTTAGGCATCCAACTTTTGATTCCGGCTCATGTCATGAAAGCAAGCCCCCCATCAGGCTCAGTGCTAGACATGGAGATTGCTTAAGATTCTCTCTTTCTCCCTCCCCCAGCAGTGCCCCTCTTAAAAAACAAAACAAAACAAAACAAAACTGGGATAATATTAACATGTATTCTAGAATACTGTTATGATTCTTTAATGACACAGTATATGAATATTCTTCCATAAATGCAAAGCAATTGTTATGATAGCATTTGGCAAGTTTAATATTCAGAACACTGTCACTGAGAGGAATACTAAACAATTTTTATAAGACTGTCCAAAGAACTTGCTTGCTGGTACACATTTAGAATAAATAAAGATATTTTAATTGCAGTGGTGGTAGTACACAATATTTTCCAAGCAAACTTTACCACAGAGTCACTTATTTAAGGAAATGATTGGTATTTGGTAAAACATATCCTAGGACTGATCTTCAACTAGCACATTTTGGGAAATAATTAATTGGTATGTTATAATTGGAGGGGCAAGATTAAACAGTGACTAAGAGCCTGTGCTCAGGAACCAGACTGAACGTAAATGCTGGCTTCCCTATATCGTAGCTATGTAACTGCACTCAACCTCAGTTTTCCAATCTTTAAAATGGGGACAATAACAGTTCCTACCACAGGTTTTATGAGGTTAAATGAGTTAATAAATGTGAAAAGACTTAGCATAGGACCTGGCACAACACCAGGTACCATTCGATTTCACTATTTAGTGACCAATTCCTAGAGGACAGGACTTTTTTTTTTTTAATGTATTATATCCCCCTGCCTAGTACAGTGTTTGGCAGATAGATGTCCAAGAGAGTTAATGCGCATTCATTTATTTAAAACATATTTACTAAGCATTTACTTGTAGCTAAACAACACCCACTTTTAAAAGAAACATTAGTAAATATTCACATATCTTATGACTTTACCAATATAGTATTAAAGTCTAAGAAATGTAGTCACGGTTGTGGGTCCACACAGACTGCTATTAACATTGATAACACAACTCAACAAAACTCATCCTGCAATTTAAAACACAAAAGGTCAAAATGCTGATCTCCTGGAGGACATTTTCTCACGCCCATGGGACCCATTAACACTAGCCAAACTCACCAGATAAACTATAATACATATGAATTTAGAAGTATGTGCTTTTAACAGTAGTTTTCTGGAAATGACGAGATACGGTTTTACTTTTTCACGTTATTACAGATGTCTTGAGAATACTATGCGGAAGTAAACAACTGTAATATGAGCCCAAGATAAAACAATCAGTTTATGACTCTTTCTCTTCCTCTCACTGACCAACGGGAGACAGCTTCACCGTCATTTGCATTCGTTCCATTGGATGGCGAGGGAATAGAAAAGATGAAATTAAAACTAGTCAAACCTGTTCTATACACGACATTTTTCCTAGGTTAGGTGGTAAAGGAGATTTAAAGGAATGAATAAACCCCTTTAAGAAGTCCTTGCCACTAACACAGATAACCGAAAAATGAGTTTTTATTCATTTTGATAAAATCAGTCATAAAAACAAATTTTGGTTCAGCCGCTAAAAATAGCTATCAAACACATAAAGACTTTCTGTAAAAGTCGTTTTAAAATTTAAAGTGCCGTGAACGGTCCACTAATTTGTATTTAGTGTTATTTGCCAAATAGAGCCAATTCTAACTTTTATATACAGTAGGCAGATGGAGATAAAATCCCCAAGTCCAAAAATGTAACCAGAATAAATGGAAGAGTTTATTTTTCCCACATTTATGAGAATAAAAATGAAACTTTTTCAGTGTTCAGACCAAACTCAAAACAAAATCCCTCAACTTCTGTTTTAGAATTTTTATGCCAATTTTGAGCTAATGAAGTAACAATCCACAGCACTGTTGCAAAGCTGAAAAAAAAAAAAAAAGAAAGAAAAAAGAAAAAAGGAAAAAAAAAAGGGGGTTTTATACAAACACTGACAGGCCCTGACCATCAGTGGCACTAGAAGGCGCCACCATAATTGCAGTCTCCTCAAGACATAACTTCTTTCAGGCTAAGCAGGCGAGCCAATATTTTGTATTTTAATTAAGAAACCTGGACTTTGTTTATAATAATTGACTGTTAGGTCAGTTCTTGCCAGGATATACTTGTAAAAAAGAATTTTTGCCTCAAGTAAGCTTTCATTTAAGATTTTGGACCAGATTTAAAATTGGGGATTGAAATCTTTTTCAGCCATTTATTTTAGCTTTCATTGTCACACTAACATGATAAAATTATGTATTTGTGTAGATCTCTAACCTACTAATCAATGGCCATAAATATTTATTTATTCTGTGAAGAAAACTTTTATTCTTACTGATAAAAATGTATTATCTGCTATGAACACAAAACCCACATTGTTTCTCTCATTAATTACTTAGAGCTGAACATAATTCAATGCTTGCATAGTGTTATGAAACATATCAATCAGGAGTCAAGACAGAGTAGAACACTAAAGAGATAATCTAACAACAGATGAAATATTTTAAGATGTGAAACACCCATATACTGATTTTGGAAATGTCTTTTTTGGGGCTGTTCAAATTAAAGTTTTGATACAATTAATTCTTTCAAACTCCTATTGCAAAAAATATTTGTCTTCTTAATCATAATTATTTTTTTGGCACATGAGGTAATAGCAGTATTACTCAATATTGTTTTAAAAGCAAATTAGAGGCACAGTACTTGTCTAAATTCATACCTCTAGCAAATGAGGTTCCGAAGGAAACCAAATGGAACACTGCCACCTTTTGGTTACATAAATTGTAAAGTTGCAGACATTTACTGTAGGGTTTTTCAATGAAAATATCTGGACATACTTGCTTTTAGAAATAGTAACCCTATCTTTGTTGATATGAAAGTATCCATCTTTCAATTTTGTTTCTCAGTTGTCATTATTTAAGTATTTCAGTTTTCATTTTGCAAGGTTTTCCCCAAACTTTTGAACTTTAGTACCTGGAAACAATTCTTCCTGTTTATTTTGTAAAGAAGGGTGAATAATGACCTCAAAATGAAAAACACAAAGGGACTTTTATATCCTAGGGCTCTGTCATAAACATTTCTATTACTTCTCTTTATACCAAACCATACCTTACAGAACAGGATTTTACAGTGACACACTCAAATTCCCCAAAGCACTAATTGCATTTCTTTCAGCTAGAAGGATTTATGCCTTCCCACCCCAGAAGTGTTCTATGTATACAGTTTTAAATTACAGGATAAAAAAAAAACAATACAGTAGGTGCCTAGACACATATAAGGAGTAATTGGTAGGTGAGAATAAATGAAGGGCTATATATAGGCATAGATTTCATTTAGGGCAAGATCTGAAGTTATGATGTCTAAGTTTGGGGACAAAACAAAACAAGGAAAATTAAGGGTGGGAGAATAAACAGCACCTTAATGAATAAGGTAAATAAAGGAACTAGTAGAACAGCAAATTATACAATTTTTTTCAGTCCAGTTCCCACAACCTGGTTGACTCTACTGATAAACAGCCCCTCGGCTACAAAAGTAGAATAACAATAAATAACATACAGTCAAGTTAATAAGAAATATATATATATGAGTTTAAATAAAAGATGTAGAAAACCTTAGGTTCCAGCAACAAAGAAGAAATGTAAAATTAGAGATCTATAAAGTGACACAGTGGATATTCAAGTGTTTATCAGGCTCAGGAAAAGCCTCATTTCTCGGAGTTGAAGATTAAAAGTCCATTTGGGATATGAACATGACTTTGGGACTTATATGAGGTTATGTGTAGAACCTGAACTCCCTATAAAAAGCCAAAGACTTGAAGAGTGACATCTGAATGGTAGAGGGGAGGAATAGCATCACTACACCTAGGGAAGTCTGGAGAAGTAATAAGGATATTTAATTTAGCCTGAGGATATAAGGGGGAAAAATAAAATTCTCCTCTAAAGATGAAAGTCAAAGACTTCATGGTAGCCTTTCAGGGTGGTAGTAGACTCCTCAAGTCAACAAATTAAAAACTAGTCCTAAACCAACTGAACAAACATGAGCACATGCTATGAGTACATAGCATCCCTTCAACAACTTACAGTCCACAGTATTCCAACAGGCAGTAAACTCCTTATTGAAGAGAACTTCAAAATAAAAACTACAAACCATACAAAGAAATGATCTAACATAAGCAGGAGTCATCAAATAAAACAGCATGTAGTATAACATACCCCAAAATTGGAGGCGATGAAATCATCTGAAATAGACTATTTTAAAAACTATGCTTAAAGGGCTCCTGGGTGTCTCAATGGGTTAAAGTGTCTGCCTTCAGCTTGGGTCATGATCTCAGGGTCCTGGGATCGAGTCCCGCATCAGGCTCTCTGCTCAGCGGAGAGCCTGCTTCCTCCTCTCTCTCTGCCTGCCTCTGCCTCCTTGTGATCTCTGTCTATCAAATAAATAAAATATTAAAAAAAAAACAAAACTATGCTTAAAATAAAGACACAGCAAAAGAACCAGAAACCACGATTTAAACACATACACACCAGGACACTGGGGGGGAAAAGGAGGATTTGAAAAATAAATTAATAGAAACAAAAAATTTAAACAAATTTTAAAAATTTAAAATTTTTAAAAAATCAATGAGTGATTTTAAATGACCAAATGGACACAGCTGAAAGAAAATTTTAACTAGACGATCTAGGAAGCTTACCCATCTATACTACCAAGAAAAAAAAAAAAAGAAGAAGAAGAAGATACATAAAAATGAAGCAGTGGATATCTCTGCAAAACATAATGGCAGCTTTCTCTTCAACAAACTTAGGGTGTTTGTCTCAGTGTAATATTTATGAACCAATTTCAAGACAAACTATCCTAATATCCTCTACTATTATACTCTCAAATATTGCTTGAAATAATTGTAGAAAAACTTTTATGTTCAAGTTGTCTAATAGTAAACATGCATTTCAAACTACTAAAGTTAAGAATTTTCACACATTCTACAATGGAGAAACTTGAATTGTTTGTGAAAATTCTAGCTTCTGCTTTAGGTCATCATGAGTATGATAGACAGCCTCAGAAATAACTATCCATGCCCTTGAATAAGCACCACCTTCAGTGTGGGTTGAAGTTATGGACTTGCTTCTAAGGAATAATATACAGAAGTAATGGGATCTTTCTTCCAATATTAGGTTTAAAAAGGATTGTGGCTTCCAGCTGGGTTACTCTCTCTTTCTCACTGTCTAGCTCTCCTGTGAAACACCAACCATCCATTGTGAGGACATTCACACAGCCTGCATGAGTGAACTTGGACATAGATCTTCTGAGGCCTATCCACATCACATCAATGATCTTGGAGTAAATCTCTCCCCTCCATCCATCTCCGTCAAACCACTGGATGATACCTCAGGTTCCACCAACAGGTACCACCAACAGCTGCAGCCCCATGATAGACCTTGAGCCACGGGAATCTCCTTATGCTGGGATCACATTCTTGATCCACAGAAAGTATAAAATAATAAATGTTTGTTGTCTTAAGCTTCTAAATTTGGAGATTATGATGTAGCAATGGATAGTTTCTTCTTTTTAAATTTTCTATTCCAGTATAATTAATGCATTAGTTTTATATAGTAGTTAATACATTAGTTTAAATACATTAAATTATACATTAGTTACATACAATGTAATCAGTTTCAGGTGTACAACATAGTGATCCAACTTCTTTAAATGTTATACTATGCTTACCGTAAGTGTAGCTATCATCTATCACGATATTACAATACCATTGACTTATGCTGTGTCTTTTATTCTTTTGACATATTCATTCCATACACAAATCTTACACCTCTCAATCCCCTTCCCCCATTTTGCCCATCCTTCGTCTCTCTGGAAACCATCAGTTTTTTCTCTGTATTTATAGATTTGATTCTGCTTGCCTGTTATTTCATTTGTTTTTGTTGTTTTAGATTCTATGTATGAATGAAAACATAGGCTATTTGTCTTTCTTAGTTTGACTTATTTCACCTAGTATAATACCTATAAGTCCATCCATGTTGTCATAATGGTATGATCTCATCCTTTTAATGGCTATAGTATACTCCAGTATAGATATGTGTGCATTTATGTGTGCATGTGTGTTTATACACATACATCCATATACACACACAAGCATCACATCTTCCTTATCCATTCACCTATCAAACACTATTATAAGTAATGATACAAAAACATAGCAGTTCATATATCTTTTTGAATTAATGTTTTCAATCTCTTTGAGTAAATACCCAATAGTAGAATTACTGGATCACATGATATTTCTATTTTTGATATTTTGAGGAACCTCCATACTGTTTTCCACAATGGCTGTACCAATTTATACTCCCAATAGTGCACAAGGAAGGGTTCCTTTTTTTCACATATTCACCAACACTTGCTATTTTTTGTGGTTTTGATTTTATCATTTTGATAAGTGTGAGGTGGTATCTTACTGTGGTTTTCATTTTCATTTCTCTGATGTTAAGTGATGTTGAACACTTTTCATGTGTCTATTGGCAAACTCTGTATCTTCTTTGGAAAAATGCCTATTTAAGTCCTCTGCCCATTTTTTAATCAGATTATTTATTTGGTGTTGAGTTGTATAAGTTCCTTATATATTCTAAGTATTAACCACTTACTGGATTCATCACTTGCAAATATCTTTTCCCATTCAATTGGTTGCCTTTTTGTTTTGTTGATTGCTTCTTTTGCAGTGTAAAAGCTTTTTATTTTGATATATCCCCAATAGTTTATTTTTGCGTTTGTTTTCCTTATTTTGGCAGACATAGCCAGAAAAATGTTGTGATGTCCAATGTCAGAGGAATTCCTGCCTGTGCTCTCTTCTAGGATTTTTATTGTTTCAGGTCTCATATTTAGATCTTTAATTTTGAGGGTTTTTTTGTGTGTGGTATAAGACGGTGATCCAATTTCACTCTTTTTCATGTAACCAGCCAGTTTTCTCAAAACCATGTATTGAAGAGATTGTCTTTGCCCCTTTGTGTATTCTTGCCTCCTTTGTCATAAATTGACCATACAAGCATAGGTTTTTTGCTGGGCTCTTTATTCTGTTCTATTGATCTATGTACCTATTTTTGTGCCAGTTATCATAATGTTTTGATTACTATGGCTTTGTGGTCTTGAAATCTGAAATTGTGATACCTCCAGCTTTGGTTTTTTGCTGTCGTTTTGTTGTTGTTGTTTTTGTTGTTTTCTCAAGGTTACTTTGGCCACTCAGGGTCTTTTATGGTTCCGTACACATTTTTGTTTTGTTTGTTCTAGTTCTCTGAAAAATGTTTTTGGTATTTTGATACAGATTGCATTTAAATTGATTCTTATGTGAGTAATACTTCCTTTAACTTAGGAAAATTATTGGTATCAGTATCTCAACATTTATATTAGAATGTTAAATAACAATACTTGATAATCCAGTTTCTCAAGAATATGGGTCTGCCATCGATCAGCTCTAGAGATATTAACAATTTTTTTCAACTGAAGCATCTTATTTGCATGTATTATATTCCTAGAAAAAGAATCCCGAGATTTTCCCTCTTGTGTGTTTTTGTTTCGTTTCTTCATGATCCATGATGCCAGTGAGGTTGTCAGGAAGGAAAACCAAACTGGCAGGACAGGCGCAGATTATTCTGCCATTTTTCTAAATCTTTGAGTTGTGCATCAAATCAGGGGCTGAACAATTCACACTTGTTTAACCTGTCCATGAGGTTCACAACAATTTTCCCAGCTAGTGATCATTGGCAATCAAATTCACCCATGTAACCAAGATTCAACATCACAGTTAGAAACTGGACTATGGCCTAATAAGAATCTGGCATCTGCCTCTCTTTATGGCATTGTTAATGCTCGGGAGAGCATCCGCCAGCACATTTATGCACACTAGTATAATGGCGCAGAAAGATGGTGGAAAGAGCTACAGATATCAACATTTTTTTTTTGAGTTTTAAGCATTTATTACTTTTTTTTTAAATTTTTTATTTTTTATAAACATATATTTTTATAGCCAGGGGTACCAGATATCAACATTTTTTATTCATCAAAGAAATTAGTACCCAAATCTGTTTTCTCTATTAAAAAGTGGCTAAGAAACAAACTATTTAAAAAAGATAATCTAAGGGACATGCCATCCATATATTCCTTTAGAAAATTTAATCTAGAGTGCTGTGAAATGTGTAAGCCTGACGATTCACAGGCCTCTACCCCTGCGGCAAATAATACATTATATGTTAATAAAAATTTTAAAAATTAATGTAAAAATATGGTATGAAGTAAGCTTAGAATGTTAGCTTAGAACTTCTATAAAGCTAATGTTGAAAACACTGTTCCATCTAAACATGTCCCTATTTAAAACATCACATTTTTATTTTAAAATTTAGTACCAGGGAGGCGCCTGGGTGGCTCAGTCAGTTAAGCATCTGACTCTTGGTTTCACTCAGATCATGATCTCATGGGTCATGAGACAGAGCCCCAGGACAGGCTACACACTAGCAGGGAGTCTACCTAAGGATTCTCTCCTTCTGCCCCGTCCCTATTAACACACACTCTCTTTCTCTCTCTCTAAAATAAATAAATTTTTTTTAAAAAATAAAAACAAAATAAAATAAAATTTAATACCAGGGAAATATGTTTATTCCATAATTGCATTCATTCATTCATACCATAAATAATTTATTTATTGTCCTACCATAAGGTAAGCTTTTAGGTTGGTACTGAGAATACACTTGTTAGAAAAAAAGTGTCTGCTCTCACAGAAGTAGCTGTCTAAGGAACAAGCAAACATTAAACATGGATCAAAAGGAAAAAAAAAAACTAAGGTGGAAGTTTTAACCAACACCTTAAGATGGCAGATATCAACAAGAAGTTGATCAGAAGTTTTAACCAACACCTTAAGATGGCAGATATCAATAAGAAGTTGATGATCAGACATCAATGAGAAGTGCTAAATATAAAAATTCTCAAAGGAGGTTTATAAAAACAAGTTAAACATCCCATAAGTCCCTTACCTTAGGGATCAACAAGGATCAAAAGTTGAAAAAAAAAAAAAATGCTGGTGTGTTGTGAATTTCTCCTCCTTTTTTGGGGAGAAAACTGGGGAGGGTGTCTGCCTCTAACATCAAACAAGAATTTCAGGGAGTCCCCTCAGAGAACATAGTCCTGTATGCCTTAAAGCTGAGAGTTACAGTTGCTGGTCTTCTACTGTTGGATCCCCAGTGTTGGGTCCCCCAATAATGGGTCCATGGTCAAAGGAGCGAGACTGATATAAAGCGAAGGTCAAGCAAAACTTGAAAATTTCGCGCCAAGCATCAAGAATCAAACTGACTGTCAAACAGACTGGTCAGGGCTGCCTCTTACAGAGAGCGCAACCCCTCCCTGCCTCACAGACTAACTTTTATAAAGCAAAGGCCATGTGATTGAGCCTGGCCACACACAGGTTGCCAATGAAATTGCAATACACAGAGAAAGCTACAGTCATGCTAGGTCATACACGGGTGGCCAATTGAACTACAATTCAACCCATAGTAGACACTTGCACTAGCCTATCACCTTGGTGAGAATTGGCCCCCCAAAGACGGGGCCCACACTCCTTGGTAGCTAGGGAGACAGTATGTACGCTTTACTGATTGGATGTCTCCACCTGACCCGACTCATCCCTGCATTTGGGCTGTTATCTCTACCTGACCTGATCCACCCTTGTATTTGGGCTTTGTAACCTGGGACTGGTTTTCTGACTTGCTTTTAAATAAGTTCCCCTTGGGGGTAGGGGTCAGGGTCAATTTAAGTTTTACTGCATAAACAACAAAATGGCTGTTCAACTGAGGTGGGGCTGCTCTGGCTAAATAGGCCCTTACACTACTATGATCTAGAAAACATAAAAGCAAGAAACTGCAGGCTAACCCCTCTCAGGATGGGCAAAGAGTGGTGGCTGAGTTGAGATGGGCCTGTATTCCCAGAAGTTGATATAAAGCAAAAGATATTTTGTGGGTTTTCTGTAGACCAGATCTGGGCCACAGAACAGGGAGAGTCAGAGTGCTGAGCTGTGTTAGAGCCCAGACCACAAAGGCTACCTAAGGAATGACCTGGCTAAGGTCAGTAGAACTTAAAAGCCACCCCAGGCTCTTAGAGCCTACAAAAGAAAGAAACCACAAGTGAAAGCACCACTTACATCAAGATAGTAAGTGACCCTGGTGATGGACAGTAACAGCAGGCCTAAATAATCCACAAATGTGCTTTTCAAAAATAAAGGGTCCATGTTGAACATCTATAGGCCCAGAGAATAGGAAGCAAGCACATGGAAACTTGTAACCTACTGCTCTTAGCTTCCTACAGTAGTTACCTAAGGCTGCCATAACAGATTACCTCCAACCGGGTGGTTTATAACAATGCACACCACACAGTCCTGAAGGCTAGAGGTCTAAAATCAAGGCCATTACTCTCTCTAAAGTCTGTAGGGGGAGGAGCCTTCTTTGCCTCTTCCAGCTTCTCCTGGTTGTCAGTAATCCTCAGCATTCCTTGGTGTGTACATGTATCCCTCCAATATCTCCCGCCCCCCTCACACAGTTTTCTCCATCGTGTATCTGTCTCACTTCTTCTAATAAGGATACTAGTCATATTAGATTTAGCCAGTATGACCTCATTATGATGAAATACTCCTACAAAGACCTTATTTCCAACTAAAGAGGCATTCCGAGGTCCTGAGTGAACATGAATTCTGGAGGACACTACTGAACTCCCTACACTCCATTACTTCCCACCATATAAATTCCCAGAGTGGTCAGAGAAGGTAGCTAGTGGTGCAGGAGGTGAGCAGTCAATGAGAAGAAAACATTCTGGTCACTTGCCCTTCAACCTCTCCCCCGACTCCTTACTCTCCTTTCAGACTCGGTTCTACATTTTCATCTTAAGCCAGCCTTGGCCTTTCAGTCATGTCCCATGATTTCAGCTCCTCAAACTGGCCATACTCTCTCTTGCCACAGGACGTTTACTCTGCTGATCCTTCTACTTGGATTCCTTTTCTGGAATATACCTCTGCATTGAAATTATGCCCATTCCCAAGGAATTTGTATGAAATACCACTTTCAAGAAACCCAGGGTTTCTTGGTTATCAGTCTAGAATCAGTCCATAGCAAGGTTTTTATGACAAAATAAAACATTAGCTAAGGAGCTACGGAAATCATGAAACAAAAATATAGATCAATAAATTGATAGATGAATAGATGCATATGCATGTGTAAATCAATTTAAGAATAGGCATTACTGTAATTGCAAGATGTGCTTTCTTGAGAAAGACCACTTTTATTTTTTTATTCTGAGATTTTGCCTTTCTTGCGTTTTTATAATATGAAAGTACACTTTATGTTAGCACATTATAGTGTTAGCAGATGGCAGGGACTTTTTTATTGTCCTTAATTGTCAAAAATACATAAAAATTTTGAAAGCTGGCAAATTTATATCAGTACAATTAGAAATTTTATTGGCTTATGAAATCAAAAAGTCTAGGAATCACACAGAATCTAATGATAACACTTCCATACAGGCCACTAGAGGAGTGAAAACATGAAAAGATACTCATTAAACAACAAAAGTAGTCTCCTTTCACTACTATTGCCTGTTAATGGGTATTTTACTGTTACCCTCACAGCTACTAAACCTATTATTCCGACCTTTACCTCTGATCGCTATACTGTATTTCTCAAAGCATTTGCTCACTGTCGTCTTACCCATCACAGTCCAAATAATCACGTGCTTCCAAACTACCCTTCGTAAAGTCTCTGAGTTCCTCATCTCCTTCCACTTTTAATGTTCTCATCTCACAAATTTCTTTCTTTGGGTCCTGCCAGCTGAATGTGCTCCTGGTATGCCAGAGTCATGCCATAGCAGTTGGGCCATCCTCGCTACACCCCAAAGCATTTATTACTATTACCAGGTTGTTGACAGAAACATCTTTACAGTGGCTTTTCCAGGCTAACCTGATCATCTCAACCTCCCATCCCAATTTAAGACCTTCTTCAGCTGATGTCATAATTTACTGAGAACTCTTCACACACCTGAAATTAATTCCCTTTCTATCTTAAAATGATTCTGTAACCTCATCCGTTTTGTCTTTACTCTGTCATGCAAAAAGTTGCCTTGAACCTCTCCCATCTCCTACACTTGGAATGATTCCATACCATATCCTACTTTGCCTAAGATCATCTTCCACCACCAATTCCCTTTTTAATATTTTCCACCATCTGCCTTTGTCAACTGTTGGACAAATAGACCTTCCTTCCAAATATATGTTGGTCTCAACATAATACAAACTCTTGTGTTCACCTATCAATCCCTCAAATTATCATTCACTCTCTTTCCTATATAAACTTCCACTTAGTTATCATTATGCATTTTGCCAAGTGCCAGTATTAAAGTTTTGTTCCCACCACGTAGAGCTGAAACTCTTTCTTTACATGTCAACTCTGATATCCTATTTATATTATAGAATGGATTTCCTCCACTCTTGGCTTTTCTGACAACAGCATTTGACACTGTAATTGCAGTATTTAACATCAACTCATTATTTCACCATGATACTTTTTTATCTGTTCGATTATATGCCACTGATTCTGCTTCCCTTTGTATATTTCTGAAAGCTTCTGATGTGTTTTTTTCATCTTCTACTGCACCCCTAAATATATATGTATGTATACATATATGTAATACTTATGATTTCTATAATATATGCATAAGTAATATATATGTATATATGTCTCTATATATATATTCCTCCAGACTCTTGTGATTTGTCATCCTTTAGACTCAGTTTCAACTAATATCATGCTGAAGATTATTACCCAACTAACAGTTTTAGTTCTGACTTATTTCTCACTTCAAGACCCACATTTCTAGTTGGTTGTTGAGTATTTAAAACTCAATAAACTCATGGCACCTTGGTCTCAATATATGCAAAATGAAATTTATTTGTTCTCCTTCAAGATCCGAGTTCCCTTTATACCATAAACAGTCACAATCTGTTAAGTGTTCTACATTTTAGTCATTATCTGTTAAGTGTTCTCTACTCTGATACTATAGAAAGCCTGGTAATACCAAGATATAAGATGCAGCTTCTACCCCTAGCAAATAACATAGTTTCTACCTTTAGGTCTAGTGGAGAAGATAGAAGTACACAATTTTGTGTATTTTGATAGAGCTTAGCTCAGATTGTTGTGGATGCCTATTTCAGAATTAAGATAATCCTAGAAGAATTTCTGAAAGGATGGTTTCTAAGCTGCTGTGTTCTAAACAAAATGCAAATGACTAAAAGAGATCCTGTTCATTTTTCTTTGAGATTATTTAACAATAGTACTTGACCTTGTATGTATATCACTATGACCTCTAGAACTGTTTTTTGAAATCAAACTGCCTGGACTCCAACTGAAGATTTTGATTCAGCAGGGCCACGGTGGAGCTCAAACCATTTTATCTTTCCAAATTTCCCTACTTTAAACCTCCATACTCATTTAGAATATTATTGATAGCTCCTTCATTGGAAAGAACCAGGGTCAACTACAGAAGGGGAAAATTTTTTCTAAACATAGGAAAGCAATTCCTGACCATTAAAAATTAGGAGACTACTGTGGGCTGTTCTCATATGTTCACTTCTTAGGAAAAGCCTTCCCAAACTTTTCCCTCAATTCCAGGGATACCACCTGTGATATATTTCTGTCAGTATCCTTACCATCAATACCCTTACCTCTTGTGCCTGTCTCCTCCAATAGATAAGGAGCTCCTTGAAAGTAGGGATTTTTTGCTTTTTCATTTTGGGGACTTCAGTGCTAGATAATGCTATGTAAATGGTTAGTTGTTTGGTGAATATTTATGAATGAATTAATTAATGAGAACCAAATGGACCTTGGCTGAAAAATGTTCTAGGAAAATGTAAGAGCAAATACAGGATCCTAGAGGTAAACAAAACAAAACAAAACAAACAAACAAAAAAACATGCATATTGAAGGGTAGGATGCAATATTGAAGGGTAGGACTGTAGCCAAGGATAAAGCTGGAGAGGTAAGTATGACCCAGATCTGAAAAGGTCTTGGATTTCATGCTATAATTTTGAGCCTTTATCCTAAAGCTTACAAGGAACCTCTTGAAAAATATGAAGAAGTATATTGTAATTGAACAAATTTAAGTCATAATGTTAAGCCATACACTCAGGTGGGCAAAACTTTAACATTCATTTTCCACAATTCACTTCAGTCTTGATTTTTGATCGCTAGTATGCCATTTCCAATACCATGGAAACATGGTTATTTCTCATTTAAATGCTTTCTAGTCAAAGTTTTCCTTCTTTGTACTCCCATTTCTGCAGGGGGTACTTAGTTCTATGTCATGAAAGGAAGGCATCTGGTCTCTGGCCTTTGGTTTCTCTCCATACTGTCATTTACTGAAATGCAGAGTCAGGCACAGTTCCCAGGATTCTAATTGGGTTAACTGGGTGGATGATATCACCATTCACAAGAAAAAAGATAGAGGAGTACGAGCAGGTCTGTGGAAGGATCAGAGTGGAGAACACTATCTTTGAAGAGCCTGGGAGACAATCAAGAGATTAACTCAAGCAGGCAGACAGGCATCTGGGATCTGGAGCTCAGGAGAAAGGGCTGAGTTACAGATGGAGATGTGGATTTGGGATTCATCAACAGAATGCCTATGAAAGATAGGTGCTCAATAAATTCTCATCTAAAAAGCACTGGAAGTGAGTGAAACCAGGGACATGCAAGCATAGAGTAATAAGACATAAGGTCTGAAAATAGAAGGTTAGAATCACAAAAGTTTATGAAAAGGTTGAGGAAGCACTGCTCTTTAAATAGCCACATATGTGGGAAAAGAAACAAAGAGATAGTGGTGTCACAGAACCCAAGATACCAGAAGGTTCAAAAGCATGGATTAATTACCATTCTCAAATAGCTCAGTGAGGTCAAGTAAGATAAGGAATAGAAATTGCCTGTTGTATTAAGCCACGGATTGATCTTCAAAGACCTTTACCTACAAAATTTTGGTGGGGTGGCCTTGATGGAAAACAGATTTCAGAGTGTATAGAAAATGAAATAGTGCATGAAGGCAACTATTTTACAAAAAATCTGAAGTGTAAAAGAAGGGGAGAGATCGGTTTGCTACTGAAGGAAACGTTAAGATAAAAAAAAGTTGGAGCATTCTGGTTGTATTTAGAATTGCAAAATGTCATTTTTTCCACTAGTCAGCATATTAGTTTCAGATCTCTGGTTATCATCCCTTCATTCTCTACATTACCTATATCATTATCATTTGCTAAATCCTGTCAATTCTGTCTGGAAAGCAGTTTTCGCATTGCTTATTTCATTGTCCTATTAACACTCTTCTGAAGTGGAATACCTTCTTAACCTTCCTTAAATCACCCTACACAACAAGTTTACATTATCTTACTAACGTACCGCTTTGATCACCTCACACAACTTCAGTCCCCCCCCCCCCCAGTACTTTCCTATTGCCTATCACATAAAACAAACACAACACTTACTTACGGAGAAAAAAAAAAAAAAAAACCAAAAACCTCCAAATTATTGCTCAGCTCATACAGTGAAACCTCATTTTTTACAAGATTCTGCCATTTGTCATGTCGTTCCCTCTGCCTAGAGATAATATCCTCCCCACTTTTCCAAATCCCACTCACCATCTAAGACCCAGTCCAGACACCATCTTGACAATGATATTTGCTTTTGATCTCCTCGAGTGGAAGAGATCCCTCTTTGCCAATCTGACAGTCTTGAATTCTGACAGCTCCTTTCACGCTTTTCACACACCATGTGTGCTAAAGTTATTGGTGTGTTTAACTCCCTTGTGAGATAGTAAACAGTTTAAAGATAGAGAACATGGCTAGGGTATCTCGCAGCCCTAACTGAGCTTTCCTTATACAGTACACGTTCAAAAACACCAGTAAATACGTTGAGTCCATTTGTTAGCAGTATGTGTGCAAGAAGAGTCAAGAAAAAAGCAGTTGCAAAAAAAAAAATAGTTTATGATCTATTCAGTCACTGAGACATTCAAATGCCATGATAATGATGATGATGAAATTTCATAGATTTCATAGATGGAATTTCATAGATCACTTACACGAAGACTTCTTAATTAGAACCGTAAAAATCAGTTTAAAAACATGAATTCAATGTACATGAATAATAATAATATTAACAGGAGGCTCTGTGACATACATTAAGAACACCACGGACTTGCGCACTGTGAAGGGATTCTGTGTCCTCTGGGATAGGCAGACCTAAAGAAAGCATCCTTCCTGGGTGCCTGGGTGGCTCAGTGGGTTAAGAAAGCATCCTTCCTTCCTTATCATCCTGAGACGCATAGGAGCAAATGAAAAGATTAAGAATAGTGGCCCTATGGAAAGTTTTGAACTAAGAAATAATTTGACTTTGTTTCAGAAAATAAGTTTGGAGTGTATTTTATGTCTGAAACGTTTTGTGTTTACACAGTGTGCAACAGACAGATGGTAAGGCAGAAGACCTCTTCAAGAATCGTAGAGTTTAATGAGAGAGACAGGAAGTTATTAATAGCAGGACACTTATCACTCCAGCCTCAAAGGCCTGGCACCAAACGTAAGAGGTTCATGGCAGTCACCAAAGATGACAGTCGTGGCCCCACTAGTCTCCAGCTGGCTGCAATCTGAGGCAGCCAAGGTGGCACCAAATCAGCAACCCAGGTGGGAACCAGAAATCTCCCATTGGACAACTCCTGCGTCCCCCGGTCTGTCTTCTCTTTGTAGAGCTGGGGGCCTCCCAGGTGTGATGGCTGCTGCCATCACACGGAGAGCAGGGCTGTTCCTCCATCCTGCCAGCCTTTCTCCAATCTCCACCCCTGCATCATTCAGTTTGGATTTATTCTAGGCCAGAGCTGTCCACTAGCAATATAATGCAACTCTGTGACCTGCACACATTAATTTCAGATTTCCTAGTAGCTACAATTTTAAAAGGCACAATGAAAGGAATAAAATTAATTTTAATGATATATCCAATATGTTAGCATTTCATGTCATTAAAAAATTCCTAGTAAGATATTTTGCATTTTTTACACTCTTTGAAATATAGTGTTTTATTTTACACTTACAGTACATGTCTGTGCATACTAACCACATTTTAAGTGCTGAACAGCCACACGTG
Organism: Mustela nigripes; assembly: GCF_022355385.1. Classification (NCBI taxonomy): domain Eukaryota; kingdom Metazoa; phylum Chordata; class Mammalia; order Carnivora; family Mustelidae; genus Mustela; species Mustela nigripes. The sequence goes on along the minus strand of NC_081561.1, from coordinate 48,421,960 downwards.
CATGAAAGCTGCCACAGTGCACAGCACAGTGCTAGACATCTGATACCCATGGGGAAACTGAGGTAGGAAAAGATACTCAATACAGCGCAGTTGGGCTTGTCTGGTTTTGCACCCTAGAACACCTCAATTACCAGATCCTGGCAGGGACATGTGGTCCTGTAAGTGGGTATTATCATGTATAATTAGATTTACAACCTAGAGATTTTAAACAATGTTGAATATAAACAGTGACACTGGGCATTCCTTAGTCCTGATTCAAAAACAAATGTATCTAACATTTTTCCATTAAATACAGTATCTGCTCTAGACTGTCAGGTATATACTACCTTCTACTCCCAATTTGCTAAGGTCTTTTTTTTTTTTTTTTAAGTCATCAATTGGGTTTTGATTCTTATCAAATAATTTATGTACTTCTATTGAGAAATGCATCTAGATTTTTCCCTTCCTTAATCTGGTAAGCACCGAGTTCATTAATAAACCTTCTAATATCAAGGCAAATTAAATTTCTGGAATATATGTATTTCAGTTTATACTTTTTTGCATATCATCTGAATTCGGTTTGCCAACACTTTGCTAAGGACTTTTTTGTATATATGTTCAGGAGTAGATTTGTCCATAATTAACTCTTCTTTGTTGCCTACATCTAATCTTGATATCAAGGTTATTTATACAATGAGTAGAGGAGTATTCCCTGGTTTTCCTTTGTCTGAAAATGTTATACAACTGAAACGATCCATTCCTTTGAAAGTTTAGAGTATTCATTCATCAAATTGCCTGTATCTGATATTTTGTTTGTGAAGAGAATAACTAATAATTTAATTTCTTTCAAGGTGATAAGCTACTCAGATTTTCTATTTTTAAAATATCATAAGGGGGCACCTGGATGGCTCAGTCAGTTAAGCGTCTGCCTTCGGCTCAGGTCATGATCCCAGCCAGGGTCCTGGGATCAAGTCCGACATCAGGCTCTTCGCTCAGCAGGGAGACATCCTCCCCCTCTGCCCTTTCACTTACTTGTGCTCTCTTCTCTGTCTCTCTGACAAATAAATAAAGAAAATCTTTTAAAAAAAAAATCATAAGAAAAGAGAGACTCAAGTAAATGCTATGCTAGAGATACTGACAAAACTACTGTGGAAACATGAAGATTAGGGTTGCTGAGGAGAAATGAAAAAGCAGAGGTTGCTGGGGGGAGGGGGTTAGGGAGAAGGGGGTGGGATTATGGACATTGGGGAGGGTATGTGCTTTGGTGAGTGCTGTGAAGTGTGTAAACCTGGTGATTCACAGACCTGTACCCCTGGGGATAAAAATATATGTTTATAAAAAATAAAAAATTAAAAAAAAAAAAAAAGAAAAGAAAAAGCAGAGGTTGCAACCCTGACTTAAGATTTGAAAGGTGAGTGGACTGTTGATAAAGGACAACTGGGGTGGGGAGGGGGTTAGTAAGAGAGAAGGTGACAATCTTAACCCAGTGCCTCACATAAGCAAAGTTTCAAAAGCATCAACTTTTATAGTATGTTCCTGGAGGAGCGAGAGGCCCCACACCTGGGTGTGCTGTGTGGAAAAACAAAAAACCAAAAACCAAAAACCAAAAAGAAAGCAGGCTGGAAATTTGAACTCAGTGCTAAGAATTTAGATCTAAGCTTAATAATTACGTGTATGTCTAAAATAATAGAACTGCTTCCTTATCTTTGTTCCTTGACAGATTGGGGCTTCCTGATATCAATATAAATCAGAATATATTGTACTCTCTTAGGCTACTTTTCTCAAAATTTTCTAAGCTTATAATGCCCTTCTTCTGTTGTGTTCTAAAAATATCAGCACTCTGAGGGACTAGCCAGGAGCTCTGCTACATGTTGAATGCCTTTGCCTTTTAAATTTTACTGGAAAGGAGAGAATCGGATCCATGATTAACCACTTACTTCATCAGATAAATAAAAAATGAAATGGAAAAGTATAAACATTTGAACATTGCTTTAAGACTGATTGTATATATATATATGAATTATTTTTTTTTAATTTTATTATAACTTTCCTTTTTTTTTTCTATCCCAGGCAGTTTAATGCTAGACGTTTTGATAAAATACTGTGATGCACAAAGAACGAGAGTCTGGCAGTTTCCTGACCTCAGGAATTTAGCAGTTTGAGAACTGCCGGGGTAGGGGGAGGTAACTATAGTTTATGGACTACTGCTGTGTGCCAAGCACTAAGCTACATGTTTTGCGTGTATAATCTTACTCTCCATAAAAATCTCTATGAATTAGGTATTATCATTTCTTTGGATTAATGATGTAGCTTAAGTTCTGAAACTTATACATTCAACAAGCAACTTTACATTTTAAGTTAAGTTATAGGACATCTGGGTGGCTCAGTGGGTTAAGCATCTGCCTTCGACTCAGGTCATGATTCCAGGGGACAGTCCAGTTCCTTACTCCTTGCTCAGTGGGGCGCCTGCTTCTCCCCTCCCTCCCTCTGCCTGCCGCTCTCCCTACTTGTGCTTTCTCACTCTCTGACAATTAAATCTTTTTAAAAAAATGTTTAAGGTAAGTTAAAAATAAATAATGGCATGTATATTTTCAAAAATATTTGTTGGATCAAACTGTTAAATAGTTTATGCAAGGTCACACACCTACTCCTTGGCAGACAAAGAATTGAACCCAGGTCTCTGATCTGAGGGCCCCTATCCTAAACATGTTTTATTGACTGTCTGCAGCAGGATTCTTAACACACAGTATTGTCTAAATGAAGAAGGGATTATTATTTGGTAAATCTAGATTTCTTATAAAACTACTCTGTAAACCACTTAGCTCAGCACAGTCACATTAAAAAAAAAAAAGGATCAGTTGATAGTGATTATTGTGACTAACGTAATTAACAGTATTGATCCATAAGATAAGCCCAGCGGACCTTTGAAGCAGTCAAATTTCTATGTAACAATTGAATTACTATGTTGGAATTCATCAGATGACTATAAATTCTTCACTTCACTTTGGAATAAAAGAGCTC
>NC_081561.1:48360673-48393960 GCF_022355385.1 Mustela nigripes | reverse complement strand
CTTTTCTTTTTGTTTTTTTTTTTTCTTTCTTCCTTTTTGAACCTCTTTTTATCCCCTTTCTCCCCACCCACGATTTTGGATCTCTTCTAATTTGGTTAAAGCATATTTTCCTGGGGTTGTTGCCACCCTATTAGTATTTTACTTGCCCCTTCATTTAGTCTTATCTGGACAAAATGACAAGACGTAAAAATTCAACACAAAAAAAAGAACAAGAGGCAGTACCGAAGGCTAGGGACCTAATCAATACAGACATCGGTAATATGTCAGATCTAGAGTTCAGAATGACAATTCTCAAGGTTCTAGCCGGGCTCGAAAAAGGCATGGAAGATATTAGAGAAACCCTCTCGAGAGATATAAAAGCCCTTTCTGGAGAAATAAAAGAACTAAAATCTAACCAAGTTGAAATCAAAAAAGCTATTAATGAGGTGCAATCAAAAATGGAGGCTCTCACTGCTAGGATAAATGAGGCAGAAGAAAGAATTAGTGATATAGAAGCCCAAATGACAGAGAATAAAGAAGCTGAGCAAAAGAGGGACAAACAGCTACTGGACCACGAGGGGAGAATTCGAGAGATAAGTGACACCATAAGACGAAACAACATTAGAATAATTGGGATTCCAGAAGAAGAAGAAAGTGAGAGGGGAGCAGAAGGTATACTAGAGAGAATTATTGGGGAGAATTTCCCCAATATGGCAAAGGGAACGAGCATCAAAATTCAGGAGGTTCAGAGAATGCCCCTCAAAATCAATAAGAATAGGCCCACACCCCGTCACCTAATAGTAAAATTTACAAGTCTCAATGACAAAGAGAAAGTCCTGAAAGCAGCCCGGGAAAAGAAGTCTGTAACATACAATGGTAAAAATATTAGATTGGCAGCTGACTTATCCACAGAGACCTGGCAGGCCAGAAAGAGCTGGCATGATATTTTCAGAGCACTAAACGAGAAAAACATGCAGCCAAGAATACTATATCCAGCTAGGCTATCATTGAAAATAGAAGGAGAGATTAAAAGCTTCCAGGACAAACAACAACTGAAAGAATTTGCAAATACCAAACCAGCTCTACAGGAAATCTTGAAAGGGGTCCTCTAAGCAAAGAGAGAGCCTACAAGTGGTAGATCAGAAAGGAACAGAGACCATATACAGTAACAGTCACCTTACAGGCAATACAATGGCACTAAATTCATATCTCTCAATAGTTACCCTGAATGTGAATGGGCTAAATGCCCCTGTCAAAAGACACAGGGTATCAGAATGGATAAAAAAACAAAACCCATCTATATGTTGCCTCCAAGAAACACATTTTAAGCCCGAAGACACCTCCAGATTTAAAGTGAGGGGGTGGAAAAGAATTTACCATGCTAATGGACATCAGAAGAAAGCAGGAGTGGCAATCCTTATATCAGATCAATTAGATTTTAAGTCAAAGACTATAATAAGAGATGAGGAAGGACACTATATCATATTCAAAGGGTCTGTCCAACAAGAAGATTTAACAATTTTAAATATCTATGCCCCCAACGTGGGAGCAGCCAACTATATAAACCAATTAATAACAAAATCAAAGAAACACATCAACAATAATACAATAATAGTAGGGGACTTTAACACTCCCCTCACTGAAATGGACAGGTCATCCAAGCAAAAGATCAGCAAGGAAATAAAGGCCTTAAACGACACACTGGACCAGATGGACATCACAGATATATTCAGAACATTTCATCCCAAAGCAACAGAATACACATTCTTCTCTAGTGCACATGGAACATTCTCCAGAATAGATCACATCCTCGGTCCTAAATCAGGACTCAACTGGTATCAAAAGATTGGGATCATTCCCTGCATATTTTCAGACCACAATGCTCTAAAGCTAGAACTCAACCACAAAAGGAAGTTTGAAAAGAACCCAAATACATGGAGACTAAACAGCATCCTTCTAAAGAATGAATGGGTCAACCGGGAAATTAAAGAAGAATTGAAAAAAATCATGGAAACAAATGATAATGAAAATACAACGGTTCAAAATCTGTGGGACACAACAAAGGCAGTCCTGAGAGGAAAATATATAGCGCTACAAGCCTTTCTCAAGAAACAAGAAAGGTCTCAGGTACACAACCTAACCCTACACCTAAAGGAGCTGGAGAAAGAACAAGAAAGAAACCCTAAGCCAAGCAGGAGAAGAGAAATCATAAAGATCAGAGCAGAAATCAATGAAATAGAAACCAAAAAAACAATAGAACAAATCAACGAAACTAGGAGCTGGTTCTTTGAAAGAATTAATAAAATTGATAAACCCCTGGCCCGACTTATCAAAAAGAAAAGAGAAAGGACCCAAATAAACAAAATCATGAATGAAAGAGGAGAGATCACAACTAACACCAAAGAAATACAAACTATTATAAGAACATACTATGAGCAACTCTACGGCAATAAATTTGACAATCTGGAAGAAATGGATGCATTCCTAGAAACATATAAACTACCACAACTGAGCCAGGAAGAAATAGAAAGCCTGAACAGACCCATAACCAGTAAGGAGATTGAAACAGTCATTAAAAATCTCCAAACAAACAAAAGCCCAGGGCCAGACGGCTTCCCGGGGGAATTCTACCAAACATTTAAAGAAGAACTAATTCCTATTCTCCTGAAACTGTTCCAAAAAATAGAAATGGAAGGAAAACTTCCAAACTCATTTTATGAGGCCAGCATCACCTTGATCCCAAAACCAGACAAGGATCCCACCAAAAAAGAGAGCTATAGACCGATATCCTTGATGAACACAGATGCGAAAATACTCAACAAAATACTAGCCAATAGGATTCAACAGTACATTAAAAAGATTATTCACCATGACCAAGTGGGATTTATTCCAGGGCTGCAAGGTTGGTTCAACATCCGCAAATCAGTCAATGTGATACAACACAGCAATAAAAGAAAGAACAAGAACCATATGATACTCTCAATAGATACGGAAAAAGCATTTGACAAAGTACAGCATCCCTTCCTGATCAAAACTCTTCAAAGTGTAGGGATAGAGGGCACATACCTCAATATCATCAAAGCCATCTATGAAAAACCCACCGCAAATATCATTCTCAATGGAGAAAAACTGAAAGCTTTTCCGCTAAGGTCAGGAACACGGCAGGGATGTCCATTATCACCACTGCTATTCAACATAGTACTAGAGGTCCTAGCCTCAGCAATCAGACAACAAAAGGAAATTAAAGGCATCCAAATCGGCAAAGAAGAAGTCAAATTATCACTCTTCGCAGATGATATGATACTATATGTGGAAAACCCAAAAGACTCCACTCCAAAACTGCTAGAACTTATACAGGAATTCAGTAAAGTGTCAGGATATAAAATCAATGCACAGAAATCAGTTGCATTTCTCTACACCAACAGCAAGACAGAAGAAAGAGATATTAAGGAGTCAATCCCATTTACAATTGCATCCAAAACCATAAGATACCTAGGAATAAACCTAACCAAAGAGACACAGAATCTATACTCAGAAAACTATAAAGTACTCATGAAAGAAATTGAGGAAGACACAAAGAAATGGAAAAATGTTCCATGCTCCTGGATTGGAAGAATAAATATTGTGAAAATGTCTATGCTACCTAAAGCAATCTACACATTTAATGCAATTCCTATCAAAGTACCATCCATCTTTTTCAAAGAAATGGAACAAATAATTCTAAAATTTATATGGAACCAGAAAAGACCTCGAATAGCTAAAGGGATATTGAAAAAGAAAGCCAACGTTGGTGGCATCACAATCCCGGACTTCAAGCTCTATTACAAAGCTGTCATCATCAAGACAGCATGGTACTGGCACAAAAACAGACACATAGATCAATGGAACAGAATAGAGAGCCCAGAAATAGACCCTCAAATCTATGGTCAACTAATCTTCGACAAAGCAGGAAAGAATGTCCAATGGAAAAAAGACAGCCTTTTCAATAAATGGTGCTGGGAAAATTGGACAGCCACATGCAGAAAAATGAAATTGGACCATTCCCTTACACCACACACAAAAATAGACTCAAAATGGATGAAGGACCTCAATGTACGAAAGGAATCCATCAAAATCCTTGAGGAGAACACGGGCAGCAACCTCTTCGACCTCAACCGCAGCAACATCTTCCTAGGAACAACGCCAAAGGCAAGGGAAGCAAGGGAAAAAATGAACTACTGGGATTTCATCAAGATCAAAAGCTTTTGCACAGCAAAGGAAACAGTTAACAAAATCAAAAGACAACTGACAGAATGGGAGAAGATATTTGCAAACGACATATCAGATAAAGGACTAGTGTCCAGAATCTATAAAGAACTTAGCAAACTCAACACCCAAAGAACAAATAATCCAATCAAGAAATGGGCAGAGGACATGAACAGACATTTCTGCAAAGCCTTTCTTTCTTTTCCCAGAAGTCCTATAACTCCTTGTCCCTTCATTCTTTTGGCACAGGATCCTGGCTAGAATTGTGCCAGTTTTAGGATTTAGGCAAGTTCAAGACAGATGAGGTGGGCACAGATCATCTATCTGCATGAAGACAATTAACGTAGGAAAGACTTAAAGGGAATTAAGGGTAGACACATGAGACTGAGCCGGTAACACCCTTCTTCTTAGTAGAGGACTTCCTTCTCAATCCCAGGGACAGTGGGGGCTATCAGCAAGCAAAAGAAAAAAAAAAAAACTAAGAAACAAACAACTAAAACTCTGAATATTATTGGTATACACACCATAAAGGTAGAAAGAAAGACTATTCCATAGTTTAGGTCACACACCATAGTTACAGAGCCCAAAGACTATTAGCTCTCCTAGGACATGAAAGGTGCCCACACAGTTCACAGAGCAGCTTTAGCTATGACATTCTGAGAGCACTAAATTTTCAATAGTATTTAAACAGTATATTTGGCAAACCCAGGAATACTGTGGTAACAATGGCATTGCCACTTTGGGAGTCAGAGGACAAAGTCAAGTCACGTCAGGGTAGAAAATGAGGCTGGTATCTTTGATTATGAGGAAAGGTAATGAGGTACACACACGCGTGCGCACACACACGTTTTGTTTTTTTTTTTTAAAGATTTTATATATTTATTTGACAGACAGAGATGACAAGTAGGCAGAGAGGCAGGCAGAGAGAGAGGAGGAAGCAGATTCCCTGCTGAGCAGAGAGCGTGATGTGGGGCTCGATCCCAGGACCCTGAGATCATGACCTGAGCTAAAGGCAGAGGCTTTAACCCACTGAGCCACCCAGGCGCCCCACACACAGTTTTTGATGGCATTCAGTAACTGAGGTAAGTTTTCTACCAGCTATTCTTTGAGCACGTATAACCAAATCAGAAGAAAAAGAATAAATGGAAAAAGAAAAAATGGCAGTTAGCTGTGAAAGCTAGAATACCCCAGTCTAAAAACGTCTAAGCACCATCTGAGGAACCTTAGAAACATCCAGGGACAATAGTTTTAATGATGGAGAATATAGTTAAAAGAATAATGTTGGTTATTAAAGATATGATCCTATTTATTTCCAGGCTTATATGGCCTGGCATTAAGATTGGATGACTCCGAGCTCCTGGGTGGCTCAGTCGGTTGAGCGCCTGACTCTTGATTTCAACTCAGGGTTGTCAGATCGAGCCCTACCTTGGGCCCTGTGCTGGGCATGAAGCCCGCTTGAGATCCACCACCCCACCACACACACACACACACACACTCTCTCTCTCTCTTAAAAAAAAAAAAAAAAAAGATTGTACAAGTAATGGGTGGCATGCAGTGATACGTATTTATGTTATCTTTGCATCTGATCCAGCCTATAAATTTCCTAAGCACCAGTTATGAATTCCTCACAATCCATAGCACAGTGCCTGATACACAACAGGTGAGCAAGGTAGGTGTTAAATGAACATACATCTTTTCTTACACATGTTTTCTTTACCAAACACTCCACACATGTGCAAACTCTGCCAATACTATAAACCCTGTTAATTCACATTCTGCTAATGTAGAAATTGCAATAATAGGCTTTCATAAAACTTTGTCCTGAAAAAAATAAAGCACTTTCAAATTTATATTCTTAATTCTAATTACAATACTTTTCTCAGGCAACAAAAGTAGCAATGGTTAACTTTATACTACAAATGACAATATGATATCAATAATTTAAATTACTTCTGTCAATGTATAGTTATTTCATTATTTCCCTACTGAAATAGAAGTAGAGAAAAAATTAAACAACTTGACAGTAAGTTTATGCCAATTTCTCTAAAATATGCTGTATTTTTGAATGTCCACAATAGCTCTGATGGTATTTTTTTAAGACTTTTTTTATTTTGGGGCACCTGAGTGGCTCAGTTGGTTGAACATCTGACTCTTGGTTTTAGGTCATGATCTGTTTGTAAGTTCAAGCCCCGAATTGGGCTCCATGCTCAGCAGGGAGCCTGCTTGGGATTCTCTCTCTCCTTTTCTCTCTACCCCTCCCCCCATTCGCTCTTTTTTCTCAAATAAATACATCTTTTAGTGTTTGTTTGTTTTAATTTTTAAGTAATCTCTACACCCAACGTGGGGCTCAAACTCAAAACCCTGAGATCAAGATTCACTTGCTCAGACTGAGCCAGCCAAGCACCCTGATTATACTTTCTTTTGAAAACTATTTAGATGGGTCAAAATGATTTTAAAATACACATGTATGGATGTAGTAGAAGGCCTTTTCTTCCTTTGTAGGGTAATTAGAGTTCCCTTTTGGAAAATAAAAATCAAGTAAATACACTGGCAATTCCAATGAGTATCTTTAAATATTAGCTCTGCTGATTTCAAAAGAAGCCAATTGCTGCCATATTATGCCTTTATTCTCTCTCAAGAGAAATCCTGTATAAGACATGTCTACCTTGAAGACCACCTAATGTTTTACAAGTACAATTTCTAAAGAAAAACATGACAAAAATATGGGCTAAGGCAGTACCACCAAATGAACAAATGTTTTAAGCCACAAAGAAAATCCTATACATTACCAAATTTGCTTTTTATTTTTGCCCTGAACAGTAACTACTTAATACTCTGGGAAAATGTATATGCATATATCAACAAATTTCCCCATAAAATCGTATCCCGAGAAGTTCTAAAAAATAATATTCTCCATAGAGGGAGTTCTGATGTGGGTTGAGTCAGAGTGACAGAAAAATCTGCTAATCTCCTATCAGGCAGAGAGCTAAATAACAGTGCTATTAGAGACTTTGATGATTTTGGAGGCAAATTTAATAATGATATAAATCAAATGTTAAAATAATCCTCTAAGGAAACTTACTTCATTTGGGAGAAAAATAAAGTTTCACCAGTAACCATAGTGAGTTGATATTATTGTAGTTGTTTTCATAAGTTGTTGCCATGACTTTTTTGACTTTGGGGCTAGATTTTACTTCAAATACAACAGATGGCAACGATTACACTTCTGTAACTTTTTTTTTTTCTTGAATAACTAAACAGAGCACAATAAAATAAACAGGCTTATACACTAGAGAGTTTTGTCTTGTTTCATTTTTTATTAAAACTAAAAGTGAACAAAGTAACTCAAACCAAATATAAAATGAGACCTCTATGTGTCCTGAACTTTACCCACAAATTCTAAAATTAAATATTCAATTTTTTACCTTATTCATGGTTTCAAGGGGACTGAAATAAAATGGAACAAAAATAATGTAAGGAAGAAAGTTGCCATGCTGACAGCTCAAATACCAAGCAAATGTTAAAAGCCTAGGAGAAAGTTCCTCTGTATCTGTCTCACTTGTTACAAAATTTGAGAAACCAGACTTAAATGGAATTAACATTATCTGGGGGAAAAAAATATAATGGGATTTTTAGCCAAACATTTTCAAATTTATTTCTTAGTATTATATGGTATATCCCCTTAATCTGACTTTCTTTTCTCCTGACCTCTCCAAAAAAGGATTTGGGTAATTTTCAAAATTCAAAGTAAAATATACAAATAAAGCCAAATTGTGATTACTGTTCAAAGAACACATTTTAAGAAGTTAAGTTAACCTCATAAGGATTATTTAAATGAAAATGGCACAGTTGGTGAGAGATAGGCTCTAATGAATAGAAGACTTAATTAGATGTCAGGGACCAGAGTTCCATTTCCAGATATTTAAAACGATGATGTATGTCCTTGGGTATGTCACTTAACTTTATTTTTCCCATTCTGGTAAATGAAGACGATAAATTCTCTGACAAGGTAGATTTGGTAAATCATGCTCAAATGTTGACATATTATTTAGTTAGGAACTTTAAAGCATCATAATGATATCAATTTTAGAACGATTACTCATCATGATTTCATTGGCATAGATAAGAGCCTTTCCTAAATAGTGTGTGGAATGACTTCTAAAGTGCCAAATTGCCTTTTTAATGATCTCATCATGATTTCATTCTTTGGTTAACAGCTTGAGAATTTGGTGGAATAAAGTGTTCTGATTGAGCAATACCCAAAGTATCTGCCTATAAAAATTTTATTTTAAAAACAAACTGCAAAACTTCAGCAAAATGACTAGTTAAAGAAGACCAGCCAAACAAATCTTAGTAGCAGTTGAAGATGCAATCCTTCTAATCATTACCAATACTACAAAATCAATTAATTCCTAAGCATTGCTCAGACTGGAGGCCACCAATCTTAGTACAAATAAATATTATTCACAATATGTTTCCTGACTGTAAGAATAGTAGTTATTCTTTAAATTCAGATAAACAGAAAGAGTAAAACAAAGAAAACAGTAAGTATATAGAATGCTCAGAAACAAAGTTACATTTTTACTATACAACCTTTCAGGCTTGTTTTGTCTGTTTATTTCTTTCCCCCTATGCATATTCAGAAAGTCGTCCATTTACTTATGCTTGCTTCCCTGGAAATGCATCTAAAAGTTAGCAGCCTAAAATAATCAGACTTCATATTCCACATGCAAATGAACCAGGTTATATTCACAAAGAATTTAATTCACAGATGCACACGTGCACACCACACAATTATGATGTCTAGTTATTACGGTTCACATGGGCCAAGGCTTATCCACAAGGGAGGTGAGAACAACACAGGCACGCAGAAACCTCTGACAAGAAGACCCTGCTGGCCATGCCTTCTTGCCCAGAGCTGGTTTCATCTTCCTCTCAATTCTTGTGCACAGAAGCAGCTTTGCCTCAGCCCCTCCCAGCCTGGATAAGCTGCATGTCTGCATGATGCTGAGGAAAAGGGGCTGTTCTTCCCTTGCACACCCTCTGACCTAATGGTCTCAGCCATCTCTGCTCAGTATAACCCATCTGAGGGGCCCAAGGTGACTGGTAATATACACATCCACAAAAACACCACCACTGGCCATTCAGCTTACCCCCACCTTGCCCTGTATCTGCCACACTGGAGGCAAGTACAATAGAAGCAAAGCTTGAGTTACATTTTCTATGGATAGTCGTGGGGCCTAGGAGTCATGGGCTTCATGGAGGTCCCTCCGCAAACTGGACAGGAGTGTCAGAAGAGCAGGGCAATCTGGTAGTCTGCGTAGGGGCTTTGCCTAAAAGGCATGGGGCCAGCAAAACTACAGACCAGCTGAAACACTGTCAAGATGTGGCCACCTGCCCTTTTCTGCAGCTCTACCTTGTGAGGCCACAAGAACATTCTGCCAAAGACTGACTTTATACAAAATGTTCATTAATCATAGAAACATGTAAGCTGCAGAAAATTCCCCACAAGGGGTTTATATGTTGATATAGTTTATACACACACATCTGTATACATATGTGTATATATCTATGTATATGTTTGTTTGTAACTTTGGGCGATGTGAGCTTATCTATTGATACTTGTTACCCATGCTGCCATTTTTTAAAAAGTTACTCTCACTTATACTGAGAATTTTATCCTTGAAACATCATAGTATCCAGAGTAAATTTTATTTCTTCAGGTGATAATAAATAGCACATTAAAAGAGAGAGTGAGTTATTGAGGAAGATGAAAGTACCCACTTAAATATCCCTCATATTACATCCTCGTACATTGTGGGGTAGGATGGTTCCAAAAACATTTTCAAAAGGCTTGCAGAGGAATACTTGGGTGAGATTTGGAGTGAGGACCTCTAGGGTGAGTTCAGGATCTTTCTAGGTCTTACTCAACAGGAGATCCTGGAAATGACACTTAGCTTCTCCTTTCTAGGATTTGTTTATGCATTAAATCAATCTCTAACTCATTCCTTCCACAATACATTTAACACACATGTAGGCGTAGAAGTCACAGATGAAGACAAAGTAGGCCAGAGAAAAAACGAGAGAAACAGGGTAGAGAACAATAGAGGAGGAGAAGCCCACAAATGACCTCTGAGGTGGGGAAGCATCTCTAACATGGAGGAAGAAAAGGGTTTCAGGAAGAAAGAGGTGGTCAATTGTCAGATGTCCCAGAGAAGTCAAGAGAGTGAAGTACACAGAAAGTTGTTGTCATTTTAGTTCAGTGAAGAGAGTAGAAGCCTGACCTCAGGGAATGGGATCCTGCAGTAAGTATTCTCCTCAGAGTCAACAGTGAAGGAAAGGGGTGTGACATCGACCAGCCAACCGACATCCATACTTCTCTTATGAAGACTGGAAGAAGATCTTGGATCTTTACTTAATTCATTAGTAATTTCCTTCTCATTTAGTCCCAGCAGAATTCATAAGAACCTGCCCTACCTCTGTGAAGCTCCACTATAAGCAACAGTGTCAATCCCACACAGAGCTCTAAGTACATAAAAGGATGATAGCAAACTTCTCAAAGGTATGTGACTTATGTGTCTCTGTAACTCCATAAACTGTTGTAGCGCCAGACTCTGGGTGTTTAATAAATATTTAGAACTCAACATGATCATAGATGCTCTATGTCAGTAACTGTGCTAAGAAAAGCTCAAGGACAGACTTGGGTTTTTCCATGGCGGGTGGGACTGGGGCCAGGGGGGATGTTTGCTTGGTTTTTATTTTAGGCAGATAGAAATGACAGAAATTTAGCTTGCTTACATACAGAGCCAAATAAAGCAACAGAAATAAACATACAGAAGAAAATGAGGGATTAGTGATGTCCTAAAGACCAGCAAGGAGGTGACAGGGGCAGGGAGCTGAGATACAGATGGAAGGACAGTACTTTCCATGGACTTGAAGGGGGTGTGATGGAGATAAAGATATGTGCAGATGCAGATAAATGCCTATGTGCCTGGGAATAGAAAGAGTGGAGGACTGCCATAGGATGGGGCTGGAAAATGTTCAGGTCTACAGAGCAAGCTAGGTTATCTGCTGAGTGTGAGGAGAGGAAATGGTGGAGTCTGGCTTGAGTTGAGCTGTGATGGTTTGGAGTAGCTGTTGGGGGTGACAGGCTGTCAGAGATAAGGATATGAGAGTATTTGCTCCCTTATGAAGACCGGCACAAAACTGAGGTTCCTAATGCGACACACATTACTGTGCTTATACAATGGCTTGTAAATACAAGTGCAGTGACAAAGCAAGCTTACTAACTTAAATATATGAAGACTTCTAAATTCCCTAAGTAAGATAAAAGCTAAAATAATAAGTTGGTAAAAATCCGTGAGCAGACAAAGCACAAAAGGGAAAATATAAATGAAACATACTGGAGCAAATTCTTCAACTACATCAGCAATCAAGTCAGTTAACAATGTCACCAGCTCTGGCTTTCAAAACAGCAAGTTGTGTTCTTCTATAAAAATTACTGCATGATCGGGCTCCTTGCTCAGTGGGGAGCCTGCTTCTCTTTCTGCCTCTGTCTGCCACTCTGTCTGTTTGTGCACGCTCTTGCTCTCTGACAAATAAATATTTTTTAAAAAATTACTGCATGCATAATACATGTTCATCAAATAAAATAAAGATTAAAAATAATAATGCCCCACAGAAAAAAAGTGATGTAAACTCCCTTGAATTCAAACATGCAGAGATATTCACTATTTACATGTTGCCTTATCGGCTTTCAGACTTTTTCCTAGGCACATGTATGCATAAAAGTGAGAATTACATAAAATTTAGAAATCCATGGAAGTATCACCTGCTTCTTTCACTGAGTATGCCATGAATATCTTTTCATGCTGATAAATATCCACACAATTATTGTTTGTGGCTATTTGCCATCCCAGTGTAACAACAAAATGAATTTAAGGAAACCTCTTTTGGATATTTTCACTGATTATAATTGTTTCAGTTTGTTCCCATCACAAAGAATTCTTTAAGGAACAGTTTTTTAACATTTTGGTACATCTGTCTAATTATTTTCCTAAAGGAAAAAAATTTTTAAGTGAAATTTCTGAGTCAAAGTCAACCGATTCAATCGAAAAGTTAAGCCAAGTTTTACTTCTAAAAGCAGTGTGGTGGAGTTTTTTATCCTGAACCCATGCCAACATTTGGTATCACCCATTAATCTTTGCCAAGATAATACACAAAATATGCTACCACTTATATGCATTTTTTAAAATACAAGTGAGAAGGTAATTTTTCAAAAACTGTCTTTAATGGTCATGTATATTTCTTGTTTTCTAAATTCCTTATGAATATGATTTGTCTACACATGGTAAATACTTCTTTAAAGATTTTATTTGTTTTTCAGGGAGAGAGAGTGCACAAGCAGCAGGAGTGGCAGGCAGAAGGAGAAGCAGGATCCCGGTTGAGCAAGGAGTCCAATGCAGGACTTGATTCCGAGACCGTGGGATCATGACATGATAAATATTTTTAATAGTGATATTTAATGTTTGCGTCATCTACTATTGGTAAAGTTCCAAGTTCATTGATTCTTTTCTTAGCTGTGTCTTGTATGTTATTTAGCCCATTCATCAAATTTTTTATTTCTAAACGTTCTCTGATTCTTTCTAATTTCTGCTCATTATTTTACAGTACTTTTTAATTTTCTATCATAACTTTTGTTTCTTCAACTATTTCATATATAGTCATTTTAGATTATTGGCCCTTGAGAATCTAATTGATATTTTTGCTTACTTTCAGTGTTGGTAGTTTGTTTTATTTTTTATTTGGTGACGTGAATATGAGTCTCTCTTGATTAGAGAAGCTACAGAGCCTTTGCAAAGAACTTGGATTCAGGAAAGAGAGAGAGATAAATGACCATTTTGTAATATTCCCTAAGAATAATGTCACTATATTTTGTTAGGAATTTTCTTAGGCCTGAGAAACCTATTTGAGAAGACACTCACTGCTCTACCTTTATTTCAACTGAAGAATCACCTTCAGCAGATACATGAATTATTGATGCTTGTGCGCCAAGGGACTTGAGATTTTGTACTGCTGCCACATGTTTCTCAAGACGTTGCATTCCCTCTACTTTCAAATTCTATAATTTTGTCTCTTCTGGATATAAATTTCTTTAAAAACTTCTATAAATTCCTCCAGCAGGTTTCCTCCACATGAAGACAATGCCTCCATGTTGAGTAGTAATTTCATTAGTATATTTCTCGAGTCTTGTGAGCAAACAATATGAATTCAGATTTCATGCCTCCAAATTGTTCCCCATGACCCTGAATTGAGCCTGAAAAGGTTAGAAAATCATCTGTTTTGGGACTTCAAATAGCAAGAGGTAAGACTGAAAGAAGCTTTGAGAAAAAAAAGTCTTTACCAATTAATCTTTAAGTCTGTGCTAACAATCATATTGTGACTTCCCTACAAATACCATGTTTGAGACCGTCTCAGGCAACCACCTGAAACAGAGAAATAAATCAGGTTGAAAGTCACGTATAGAGAAGAACTTCAAGTAGGAGGATTGCCAAATGGGAATGTCTGGAAACAAAGAGTTCAGAAACCCACTTAAGTCTTTAGAAAAATGTATTATCTAAATGACCAAGAGTCCAAATGAAATAAAATAATAACAAGTTGATTGATCCAGACTTAAGAGTTCCCATGGTCCCCTATACATTCCCTTGTAAGAGGTAGATTTTAAAGGGGTGAGCCACCAACAGCCATTTCAGATATGGCCAAGGAGAAAATGGATAAGAAAATCCTCTCAGAGGGCAAAGTAAAGAGGCTCAAATGATACCAGATAAGACATTCCTTCCTAGAGAACAAAACAGAAGGCCAACCAAGAACTTTCCTCACCACCCCAAACAGACTTTACAGTGCTCTGTTGCACAGATCCCAGTATGGTCATGGACCTGTGACTTCTAAGGGTCTTCTTCCTTCCCTTTTCCCAATAAGAATGCTACTGAGTTTATCCTATCCTGCTCAATACTGTATATAAGGGATGAGGGTTGAGGGAAGGGAGGGGTGACTCGTTATTTGAGTTTATTGATGAAAGGACCAAGAAGAGGGGCACCTGGGTGGCTCAGTCGGTTAGCCATCAGACTCGTGATTTCTGTTAAGGTCACAATCTCATGGGTCATGGGATGGAGTCTGAAGACAGACTCCATGCTTAGTGGAAAATCTGCTTGAGATTCTCTCCCTCTGCCCATCTTCCCAGTCCCTCTAGAATAGATAAATAAATCTTCAAAAATATAAAAAGAAAAAGAAAATTGGGGAGGGTATGTGCTATGGTAAGTGCTGTGAAGTATGTAAACCTGGTGATTCACAGACCTGTACCCCTGGGGCTAATAATACATTATATGTTGATAAAAAATTTAAAAATTAAAAAGAAAGGAAAGAATGAATGAATGAATTAAAGGGAAAAAAAGAAAAAAGGAAAGAAAGGAAAAGGAAAGGAAAGAAGAAGAAAAAAGAAAGAAAGAAAAGAAAAAAGTAAATGACCAAAGAAGGTATATTTGGGCTTGATGGAGGGGACAACAGAACCCTGAGGTCCAGAGCTTTGAGGAGGTTGCAGTGACTGCTTGAGTTTCCTGTTGTCTCCCTTGAGAGGTGGAAGCACAGAGACAGAAGCCACCTGATCTTCTATGTCCAGAAGACAGACAATAACAGGCAAGTGTACACCCACCCACACGTTGTTATATATTTCTCAGCCCCTCTTCAGACATGCACTTTATTTAAAGAGTTATATCGAGAAAGTAAGTCTGTGCACATGTGGATGGAATTGATGTATGCTGCTTCTAAATATTTTTTTAAGATTTTATTTATTTATTTGAGAGAGAGTGAGCAGAAGGAAGAGGGAGAGAGAATCTGAAGTGGACTCCATACCGAGCACAGAGCTCAACGTGGGGCCAGATCCCACAATTGCAAATCACGACCTGAGCCAAAACCAAGACCCAGATGTTCAACTGACTGAGCCACCGAGGCAACCCTGAAGCACATTGCTTCTAGACCTAACCCCCAAAATATCTCTTAAGTACTCCTTCCTTCATCTACATGAGTGGGACCAAAGAAGTCTGAGATGGTTGTCACACTGACAGAAAGAGATGGAATTCTTAAGTGATTGCTTTCCAGGGAGTCATTAAACTAGCTTCAGACTCCAATATAAAATAAACCACAAAGATTTTCTCCAGTTATACAATCTTCTTTGTATTATTCAGAGTAAATACCATTAGCTTTGAGAGGGAAGCTAGGTCCATGGATGATATACTAATACTATACACTATAGCTGGGACAGGTTCAAGATATGTAGGAGGCCACCTCAAGATCCTGGACTGCTGAGCTGGGCAGACACTAGAGAAGCAAGGCAACCAAGAAGATGCTACTAAATTCTAGAAACTAAAGGATTTACAAAGATGCATTAGGGGTGCCCTGGGAGGAATTCCAACCAGAAATTGACCATACAATGATGGAAGTAGAAATTTCCAAAGACATAAAAATAAAGAAGAGTTGTTGAAGTTTCTTAAGTGTCCTCTATTCAGGATTATTTGTGGTTTAGAAGCTACAAATTCATCATTTTGGGCTCATGGCAGCTTATATGCCTTACGATAAGTCTTTTACTGTGTAGTATGCCAAATATACTAATGCGGCAAGAGTTTAAATTTGCACACTATAACTCAAATGTACAAAAAATGCTCTTTTAAAATCCAAAGATGATGTCATCTGTCTCAAGTTTCCATTCCTACTCAGTAGATTAAAAAAAAAAAAAAATCTTTTAAATACTTTCAAGGGAGCCTGGTCCTTTCAGGTTCAATAGTTTCTTTTGGGTATTAGTAACTCAAATTTGTCATATATAAACTGACTGAATTTTTTATTTTTCCCTTCTTCGTTCTTCCTGCTTTCTTCCCAAAGGAACCTACAGTCTCAGGGAGTTGAGCTACCTTCCCCTACAATCAAGTTTAACTGAATTAGTTACTGAGAATTCTCTGCCCAGATCTGCTAAAATGTGCTTGACCTCACCTGGTTCATTGTTCTCTGTGCTACCATCAGCTGCTGAAGTCCACTGCCCCTCCTGCTCTGAGGCACACTCCACCCCCTTATACAATCTGGTTCTTTTAAGCACTTCTAGGTCAGCCAGCAGGGCACAGGAAACTTCTGGTTGCCTAGACTCATACTCAGACAACTATCTCAATCCTACTTACCTAGACATTTGCCTCAACCAATTTTAATTTATTATCCTGCCTTATCATCCTCAAACCACACTGAGCACAATGCTTGGAATTTCCCAAGCTATATCCAGAGTTGAACAGCAAACTTATTTTTTCAAGCTTCTCCTGTACCATGTCTCCTTCTCCCAGGGAAACCTCAATTCTTAACCCTCACTCCTCCTTTCTTTCTCTCCAGCAAGAAAAAGGATTTCCATTTTCCATGCCAGTAAGATAGGAATTTCCCTGATGATAAACTCTTAGATGAAAGTGAGCTTCAGTCTCAGATTAACTTCAGGGGTTACAGAAGAAATTAGGTTATGAACAACGAGGACTCACTCTCTCTGTATGAAGTTGCCATCGTGAATTCTCATGGTTCCACGGTGACTTTGGAAACCATCTGAATACTAGTAGTAGCTTCCGAAAGAAAACAAATACAAACTATCTAAGGAAAATAGATACCTCCCACCCTCCACCAGGTAGAGTGAACAATTTGAAAAGTCCCAGTGCTGAGATGCTACTCTGAGCAAATAAGCGAAGATTTAGTAAAAGGGGTCAAACAAAGGCCTATCATAGAATGAAGACAAATTAAAGTAGAAATAAAGAAGAAAAACTTAACAAAACTGTCAAAGAAATTATTTTCTTATACATCATATCTAAGGATAATAAATCCTTACTAGGGAAAAAGAAAACCTCTAGACACCATTTTATAACTTGGACTTAGCATTATTGATATAAATCTGTTTATAGGGTATAAGTTAGCTCACTGTCAAAATATCTAGAAGTCCTTGGAGGGTCTAAGTTAAATCTCCCCTAAATATAGGGGAGATTTAATTTCTATATAATTTAATTTTATATATGTATATACATATATGTATATGTATGAATATACATATGAATATGTGTGTATATATATACATATATATATGTATATATATACTTGAATTGGGTGGATATTTCCGAAAATTAGAGTCAAACTTCTGGTGACTAGCAACAGCAATATAAGGTAAACAGTCCCCTTTAACAATGTTGTCTTAACCTGTAGTCCTTTTGAACCATTTCAGACTTACTAGTTTTTCATGGAGATCCCTGTCTTGGGGCATTTTCCCATCCTGCTCCCACTGCCAGAAATGCCCCACACCCTGCATGTCACAAAATTTATACTCTCCATTCACTAAGGTTTCTTCTCAAATATTAGCCCATCAGAAAATTATTTCTTGACCACATTTTATAAAATTGAACCTCCCTTTACTCTGTACCTTCTGATCTCCTTTATTGTTCTTAAAGCACCAATCATTACTTAATAAATATTACATATTAACTTAATATTAGCAAAATAAATATATCTGCATACTATTTTATCTACCAGAACATAAGTTCCACAAAGGCAGAAACATGGTCTTTCTCCTTCTGTGTTCCTAGAAGACAAGATATACTTACTGAATACATGAACTACACTACATCTTCCTGCATATGCTGATTAAAAACTTGGAAAGCATAAAATACATGGGAATAGTTGTAATGTAGTGGTATTATAGATGGGTTCTTTTTTTTATTAAAGTTGCAAATTATTAATGATAATTGCATGCATATCATAATTAGTCATACAGGACTAATAGTTTTTCCCCAGGCTTCAAAAGTGTCTTTGTGAGCATCAAATAAGGTAAGAAACATAAAACTGTGAAAATAATAAGAAGATTTTGATTAATGGAGGATATTGCATTAATGTGATGTTATACCTGAAGACATATGGTAAAAAATGGGTTATAAAGATAATTAACAGCTAATAAATGATATAGAATATCTTTATAACCCATTTTTAGTTATTAACTAAACTATAACTCATTGGTCCATATTATCTTTCTAAATTTACCACATTATCTATTTTTTAAATTTATTAGGATATAACCTTCACTAATATCTTCCAGTTCCTTCTGTTTCTCAATATGTCAGATTTTTATATTGCTTCCCAAATTATATATTCTCCAAACTACTTCCATAAAAACATGCCTCATATATAAAGGCAAACCAGAAATATATTTTACTATATATCATGATGTCTAAGTTTAATTGAATCCTATTGGAGCAAGAGGAAATCCTTTTAAAGAACATATTTAAGGGAAGAAAACCCTACTTTTATAACTAATGACAAAATATTGCTACAAATATTAACAATGATATTGAGCTATAGTGCATTGAAAAAAGAAAAGACTAAAATATCAGTTATGACAATATATTAGAGTGACAGAATACTTTACCTCATATACGATTACCCAGGATATAAGAAACCCCTAAAGACAGAGTTACTTTTCTAAAATCTTCTGCAGCTTCACATCACCTTAACACTTCTTATTTTACATTTAGGTAAATATTTTTCCTTCTCCAGTTTCCCCTATCTTTTGAACACACTGGCCTCTCCCCAGAATACTTAACTAACACCTGTAGAATTCATTATAGTATCATTTATGGCTTTGAATTCAAGCCTGCAAAGCCCAAAACCTAAAAGTAGACTCTTATTTATCAGAAATAGAAGCTTACTCATACCAAAAGCTAGCATGAGTAGCACAATCTTGTAGGCAGATAATTTACGCCAATGGTCTAAAGAAACAACAGCGACAATTTTGCGCCAGTCTTATTTTTATAACAAGTACCTGGTATTCTAGTTAAGGACTATTGGACCAATCAGGAAGGTGTTAAATGGGCTTAGTGAAGTGCCAATTAAGTGATAAAGTGCACCTGGTGGAAAAGCATGCTCCAGGCCCTCCTTCCTCCAAGGCTGACAAACCTTGATCTCAGGGATTTGGATACATTATTTACTGAATGACTGAATTACCTTTTGTTTATTTTTCTCTTTATGCATTTAACTCACACTTATTGTAGAAAATACAAACACAAAAAGTACTGAGTATCAATACAACAGAAAAAGATAAGTGTCTTCTCTAAAATAAGGGCCAGCATGGTTCATTCTTTGGATGGTAGCGCAGAAAATTCAGTGAGTTGAAACATGTACCTAGTTTTTAGTAAAAGTTCAGTAAATGCTGGGTGCCTGGGTGGCTCAATCATTAAGCGTCTGCCTTGGGCTCAGGTCATGATCCTGGGTCCTGGGATTGAGCCCCCACATCGGGCTCCCTGCTTTGGCGGGAAGCCTGCTGCTCCTTCTTCCACTCCCCTGCTTGTGTCTTGCATTCCCTCTCTTGCTATCTCTCTTTCTCTGTCAAATAAATAAACAAAATCTAAAAAAAAAGTTCAATAAATGCTAACTTTAATAAATATTGTCAATAGTGCTGTGATTAATAGAGTACACAGGACAGTTCCTGAATCAAATAGGCACTTAAATGTCCAGTGAATTCACGGCTGGATGATGAGATGGGTTGGTCATGAGTCCTTCGGCTTTTTGTCAATAAGAAAAATTCCTGACAGTGTCAGGATGGCTGTCAGCTTCGTCCAGAATTTCAAAACTTTAGAGGTCAAGTCTTAGCAATCCAATTTCTGGTTTTTTACACTTGTGTTCCAGGATGCCTTGAGTGGTTCTCAAGGCATCCAGGAAACTGAGGTGGAACTTGAATCCTGTTTTCCCACAATTGCAACTGAAAATGAACAAGACTTAGTAAAAGACACACTCTGCCTGTCATTCCTGCTCTGTGACTTCGTAGTCACATAGCTTCTGTGACTTCTAACTCACTTATATCTGATAAATCTGTTTCTTTATTTATCAAATATTTGAGGTAAGATAAGTATTCAAAGTGCTGAGAATATATGTAGTGGATATTCATCCTTTTTAAATGCACCATATAAATTAAAAACTCATCCTTAAATGGACGGGGGGGGGGAGCAGAGAGAGACAGAAAGGGCCTGTTCAGAATCATACTCTACTAAGCTCCTCAACCACGAATCAAGGGAAAATATCTTGCTTAGCCCAATCACAAGAATATTTGATTGAACCAAGCCTCTAATGCTAGGAGGGAAGTCTGCAGTACCAAGGCATCAAGGTCCGCACTGCTAATATCACAACACATTCAACTCCACCTCAGCCTGGACATGCCCAGGAGCACCTTCATGTCGGACTTCTACTTACAGCCTAGGTTACCATCAAATGACCACCTCTCCACCATCTCTCTTCTTCCCATACACTGCTATGTTGTGTTTCCAAAATCTGTTTGTCCACATCTCTTAACATTCACCTATTTCTGTTTGCTGGAGAGCTTCATTCTCTTTAAATTAAACTCATCTTCATCATCAGACTTTCCCCAGCATGGTGCAAGTAGAACTTGGCTCTCCTCAGATAGTTCCTGCCATAGCCTTCTTGGGTGGTGACTTCTCTCTCACACCCTAGTCCTTTGTTTCTCCACGTTCATGTACAAACTCTCTGTTCCTTGGGGTTTATAGCTGCTATTCCTATAACCACTTGGATTTTTTTTTAAGATTGTATATATTTATTTGACAGACAGAGGCTGCCTGAGTAGGCTGAGAGGCAGGCAGAGATAGGAGGAAGCAGGCTCAATGCTGAGCAGAGAGTCCAATGCGGGGCTTGATCCCAGGACCCTGGGATCACGACCCGAGCCTAAGGCAGAGGCCTCAATCCACTGAGCCACCTATAGCAATCCCATAGTGTCCACCCCACCTGCCAAGTGCAAATTCGTCACAGAGTAAATATTGCTGCTTCTAAATCTGTTGTCTTTAGTTTACCATCACCTTGCTCCACACCTCTGTCCTGCATACTACCATGTAACACCAGGTCTCCATGATTAATCTATATTATCTAACCTATCTAATCTATATTATGGTTCCTAAATCTCCCTATTCCATGCTTTTTTGAGCTCCACACCCTAAAGATATTTCCATTTAAACATTCTACAGTCAGCCCACACTCAGAGATTGAGAAGTGAATGCAGGCATCCCAACCCAGTACCTTTTGTTACTTATCTCAGTGACTAGTTTCATTGCCACACAGTTGATGTAATGGAGCCAGTGAAAGTCATTCTAAAGCATCCCCTCTTTCCCCATCTTCCAAATCTGAGCAGCCACAGAGTTCTGAGAACTATATTCCTGACCTAACCATTTCATTCAACTCTCTGATACTGCCCTAGCTCGGACTCTAGCTTCTTGTGTCCTTACATCCACCCTTGTTACTCTCAATTGTAGAACTTTCAAATCTGTTCTATATAGATCTATATAGGAAGATGCTACATCAGTGCCTTCCAGTCTCCTGCCTAAAATCTCTGCTGTCTCTTCAGGGCACCTGGGTGGCTCAGTGGGTTAAGCCTCTGTTTTCAGCTCAGGTCATGATATCAGGGTCCTGGGATCGAGTCCCGCATCAGGCTCTCTGCTCAGTGGGGAGCCTGCTTCCTCCTCTCTCTCTCTGCCTGCCTCTCTGCCTACTTGTGATCTCTCTGTCAAATAAATAAATAAAATCTGTTTTAAAATCTCTAATGTCTCTTCAAATCTTTTTAGAAAATTCCAATTTTTTTTAGCATGGATGACACAGTCCTTTACAAGATGGCCCCCTCCATTCCTCAGGAGGCTCTGACACCTCACTGATACACTTGCATCTTTGAAATATACCAAACATTTTTTCACCTCTAGATCCTTCAACATGCTGACATGCCTCTCACTATAGCATGTCTTCCTTCATCTCTGTTGCCTAACCATCTGCGTCTCTTCCACCCAAGCCTGGTTAATTCCTATTCATTGTTCAGGACCCAGGCTAAATCATGATTTTACCTCCACAGGAAACGTTCCCCAAGCCTCTCTCCTCTCCTCCAGACCATGGTCCTACTTTGGGTTCGATGGCCCTCATAGCAGTTCATCTAGAACTCCGTGCTAAATTCCCACATAGCAATACAGAGTGATACTGAAATTGTCTATTTACTTATCTATGCCCCAAATTCTATTCCCTCTTCAACCTAAACTGTCAGTTCATTGAAATCAGGATTTGGGTTTACTAATCTCTGTAACTTCAGTGTAATCCCTAAAATTTGGTATATAAATAATTGATAATGAAGGGAAGAAGAGAGGAAAAACTGAAGGACAGAGGTAGGGAGGGAGGCTGGATTTTTGGAGCAACTGGGGTCTATAGATACTCCCCAAAGGTCTGTGCAAACATATCAGACCTGCACAGGCTCTGATCAAGATCATCAAGAAAGCTCAGGAGCACCATATATATTTAGAACACAAAAAAGTCTGCTAGGATGGTTAATCACAGGTACCTTATATGGCAAACAACACTAGCTATCACTTTAACCAGGCTCATGATAGGATACATATTACTACAAGTTCCTTATGTGTGCTCATCGATTCAATTCTTAGAAGCATTCCAGGCAGCCATACTGTTTTTACACTCAATTTTGCTGAGGAGAAACCCGAGGCAAGGAGAAATGACATCACCTGCTTGAGATGACACCAGCAGGGCCAGGCTTTGAACCCAGGCAGCCTGACTCAGAGCCTGCGCTCCAATCCACTACGCAGCACAAATTTTAATGACATCTATTTAATGTTGACTCACTACCCATTACTGAGCTTCACAACTCTTTGTCGAAATTCTTCTTTATTCACATGGGTTTTATAAGAGGGACCAAACAAAAATAATCAGACAAAAAAGATCAGGTATTCAAGCAGGAGCTGGGGCTAGGCCTGTAAGTTTCCTACCAGGCAGCACACTAGACTGAGTGTGTTATTATTTAGGGCTACTCAAGAACAGTGCTCAAATGAATGCTCACCCCTTCTCTGCCCACGAGCCAATGTGTAAGAAGTCATTCCTCTTTGAAAGCCATTGAGTATGGACAGTCTTTCCAAGCAGCTAGTCCAACCTCTAAGATTTCCACGATAATCTATCTCTAATTCAAGTCTCTTTCTGTGCTGCTACGCATGATGAAGGGGTGCCATTTCAAAGAAATGGCATTTAACCAATTTTTCCCCTCCCAATATAAAAAATCTAATCCAACGTTTTCCAGACCCACATTAAAAGGTGAATCTTGGAAGATTCTTCATTTCTACCACAGATGTGTAAAACCTGCATTGCTTTAATAAGGAGCCTTTAAATAGTCTTTCTATAGTTCGTGGAAAATGCTATTTTCCTCAAATGCTTGTTGCTGTGCTACAGTTTTGTAGGCAAAGCCACTAAAAATTTCGGTGATTACAAAGCACTTCTTATAACTTCCCAGGGTCACCTTACACAGCCTAGTGGCTCCCTTAGTAT
Organism: Mustela nigripes; assembly: GCF_022355385.1. Taxonomy (NCBI): domain Eukaryota; kingdom Metazoa; phylum Chordata; class Mammalia; order Carnivora; family Mustelidae; genus Mustela; species Mustela nigripes. Next base: position 48,370,317 of record NC_081561.1, on the reverse strand, counting down.
ATAAACTCTACCAACCGCCTGACCCATTAATGATTTTAGGAATAAAGTACATGGCGTGTTGCATAGAGTTATTTTTGAGAAAATCCTGGAAAGCCAAAAACAAATCTTGGAAAATAAATACTTAAACATTAGATACACAAACAGATTAACAACAAAACTGATTTCAACTGGAAAACGTCTATCATATGGCAAGTATTAAGTGATTTTGTCAGTCTTCTCTTCAGAAAATATTTTTCTTTTTTCTCAATTACCCTTTGGTTTTTCCAAAGATTTGTACTTCTCTCTCACTGCATGCACTGTTAGGATCCTGCGGAGACTCGTAAAAACATTTTCTTGTATCCCAGATGGCCCTCTTCTTTTGTGTTTCATTTTTTAAAGGCAGCACTACTTAAGAGCTGATGGTTAGCAGTGCCTCTACAGAGTGGGCTGTTTTTGGTGTTTAACAGAGAATACAATTCTCTAAGGACCCATGCTTAAAGAGAAACACAATAGCTACCTACATGCCTACTTTTAGGGGCAAACTCACTCCCTATAAGCTCAAGTCTGAAGGGTACTTCGTAATGAACATCCAAGAAATACTTAACTTAGAAAGTGGCATGCACACACGTACACCCTTTAACCCATGACATTAATTAAGTTTGTCAATAATTTCTTACACATGAAGGAATTAAGAAAAATGTTTACACCATGGTCTAAAACAGGGCCAGATCCCAGAAAACCACTATCCCCAAACAGCTTCTAAGCCAGAGTCCAGGCCTGGGCACCCACAAGTCTACTTGCCTGCCTCTCTTTTTTACATAGCAGTGGACTGGGTCTGGTTCCCAGGATTTGTATCCCAGGGCACATTATATGACACATCTCATTAGCCTGATTCCTTTCATCGCCCACGCGCTAATCATCTGTAGATGGCAATATTGTTAAGTGCCAGGTATGTACTGAATCACATCCCTCATTCATATGTTGAAGTCCTAATCTCCTGTACCTCAGAAAGTGATGGGATTGGAAGGCAATTAAAATAAAGTTGGGGGGGGTGCCTGGGTGGTTCAGTGGGTTAAGCTTCTGCCTTCGGCTTAGGTCATGATCTCAGGGACCTGGTACTGAGTCCCACATCAGGCTCTCTGCCCAACAGGGAGCCTGCTTCCCTTCCTCTCTCTCTGCCTGACTCTCTGCCTACTTGTGATCTGTCTCTCTCTGTCAAATAAATAAATAAAATCTTTAAAAATAAATAAATAAATAAAGTGGGATCATATGGGTGAGTCCTAATCCAGTATGACTGGTATCCTTATCAGAAGACAAGATTAGAGTACAGACACCAGACAGGCGCCATGCAAAGACCATGTGAAGACACAGGGAGGAGTTGGCCATCTTTTCCTCAGGGAGAAAGAAGAAACCAACAGAAGAAACCAACCCTGCCAAAACCTTGATCTCAGACCTCTGGCCTCCAGAGCCATGGGAAAAAAAAAAAAGAAAGAAAGAAATCTCTGTTGTATAATCTACCCAGTGGGAATACTTTGTGATGGTAATCCAAACAGACTACTACAGATAAAGGTCTGCTCACAGGTACCTAGCCCTATCACCTGACCAGTTTCATTAACTTATTTCTGTTAGTCATCTACCCAGGTAATAACCTACAGAGGGCAATAAAGTGAAGCAGCTTCAGACAGCAAGGACTGAATAAGAGAAATTAGCAAGATATTTTTGAAAACTAAGAGCTAAACTGTCTCCTCGCTGGTTAAGAGTTTCACACAGAAGGGGAAAATAATTCATCCATATCCAGTAAGAATATTGCCAACAGGAAAACAGGCAGCATTTTCATCTGTGTGTTCTATTTCTGACAGATTATGTGTCCTTCAGACCTGATGTATATGGAAGAACCTCACGTGGGAGGGTCTCTTATCTTACAGTGCCTTCTAGCAGCCTGTGAGTATACTGCAGTCCCATCTCTAACCAGGAAGACAATTGCTCTGATGACAATTCTGTTGTTTGAAATTGAAACGTCAACACTTGAATTACTAAGAAAATATTTCCAGATTTGGAGGGGATTGTAAAAGCTGCGTTAGCACTATAAAGTCAAATCCTTCTCATTTGCTCATATATAAATGCTTAGTATAACCTACTTCCAAGATCATGAAAGGAAAGGGTGTAAGTCTGTTAACACTTGGTGTTTTGGTAAGTCATGTGAAGACCGGTTCAGTGAATCATGAGAGACCCCTATTGACCTTTCTAGGTATTATGAGAAATCCATCACTAGTTAAGACAGTAGCGCATTCCCCTGTGCTGCTGAGCATTTGTGTAAATCAGGGGTGTTTGAGATCAGTGTCCAGGTCTCATTTCTCTTCGTTTCCCAGCACCTACTGGGACCCCAGTAACTATTATAGCCACTTGGTAATACTGAATTGTATTGGCTAGATGTCAATTGCTTACAAATAAGAGGTTCCCCACTGAGAGTAGATTAAATGCAAGGGAATTTATGGAAAGGATCCTAGAACCTTACACCATTCTAAAGCAGGTCTAGACTTGTGTCTCAGATGTATCTGAGACCTGGAACCTGAATGCAGTTGGGCTCTTTGTCCATTTTTTTTTTCCTTAGTCAAATCTCTTTAACTTCTTCTTCTCTGTCCATTTCTCTAGTTCATACAAAAGTACACAGGGATACCAGCAGGAACAAAATTCAAAATGTTGCAGTTTTTCGCTAGATGTAGCAAGCCTGCTTTAGTTGTTTCCTAGTCCAGACTGGCTGGTAGAGTTTGGGCAAGGAAGGCAGCAACTTTTAGAAAAGAACAATGAGCAGACATTCCCATTGGAGTCTGGTCTGTAGAAGAATGAATGAACAAATGAAGAGCTAGTTGTTCGTATTGTCTGGAACCAGAATACAGGAGCATATAAAAGGTTGAAATTCTATATTATTGTACTGATTCTCTATGTCAGAGGGCTGTAAAAAGTTAATATATTCCATTAGTTTGGCAAATGATATAACATCAGTGTAGTGGGAAATGTTGTTAGTAATGGGAAAAGCCAAAAATATTAAATCAGTTAAAATCCCTAAAATTCATAAATACCAATTTTGATGAAGCTGAACGAATTTTATAAAAATTCTTCAAGTGTGAACATTAACTTTTCCTTTAAAAAAAAAGGCTGACATATTTATTTAAAATGTGGACTGGTTAGACTACAATATTGGAATACTACAAAACAGAGGAAAGACTTCTTTTTGTTGGACTTCTGGTAAGTTACACTAATTTCAGAGACATTGTCACTCCTGCTCCCCCAAAACAGAGTTAGCCAGATTAGGTGTGGGCCTAATGATTTTTGCACAAAATTCATCCCTCTGTCACAAATCTCTGAGGCATTGCTAGAGGTTTTATGAAGAATTAAAACATTCCAGCACCATCCTGTCAAAATCAGGGAACTTCACGTTAAAATTCTAAATGGTTATGTGGTAGATGTCTGATCTGCACTTTAGTTCAAATACGGTGTTCAGGGAAGCGTTGACTTCACAGAACTGAGACCACCTAGGCTTGAATGCTCTAAAGCAGCTGAAAGATTCCCCGGTGTCCCCGCACATCACCTAGAACTAGCAAGTGTTCAAGCCACAGAATTGTGTTAGCAGGAAATCAATCTGAGAGCAGCAAAAAATTAAATAAATACTTTCAGTTCTTCAGGGAACCTGGGTGGCTCAGTTGGTTGAGCATCCCACTTCTGGTTTTGGCTGGGGTCATGATCTCAGGGTGATGGAATCAAGCCTCAAATAGGGCTCTGGGCTCAGTGGGGGTCTGCTTGGATTCTCCTGCTCTCCTTCTCCCCCTGCCCCCAGCTCCATTTGCATGTGTGTGAGAGTGTTCTCTAAAATAAATAAATAATGATCCCAGAGTCCCACATCGGACTCCCTGCACAGTGGGGAGCCTGCTTCTCACTCTGCCTCTCCCTGCCACTCTGCCTGTCTGTGTGCTCTCTCTCTGACAAATAAATAAAAATAAAATCTTAAAATAAATAAATAAATGAATGAATGAATGAATGAATAAATAAAATAAATAAATAAATCTTTTTAAAAAATAGCTCAATTCTTTAAAATCTCTAATAGCCTGATAATTTCCAAGAATTTCTAGAAAATTTAGATAGATAGATGACAGATAGATACTCTATATAGTAATGAAACATCCCCTGGAAAGCATCCTAAGACGAACATGCTAATTCTTTGTCATCCTAATGAAAGGAGGTGAGATGTCCACATGGTTGACAAGCAAAGCACCATTGCTGGGTCTGTGTTCCTCACTTTTCCCCTGTATTTCTATTATTAAATGTGACAAGGTGAAAATGATCTCTTCCTACTCTCTTGGGATTCTTGTTCAGCATTTCCATTTCTCCTCTTCATCTTATACACAATGATCCGTTTAACCAAATAATCTCTTTTTTAGCCAAATAAAATTTTGGATTACGATTTGCATTTTCTTTTGATTTTACTGAGTAATAGGATTGAGGTATTATAAATCCTACTAGTTGGTCCTGTATAGCCAAAGCATTATTAAAAAGGGGCATGATTATTTATGTAAAGATAGATTTCACTCTATTTTCTTTCTCTATTTCATCTGGAAACTGGGAGTTAAATCACCCTTTGGACTAAAATTTACATGGTTCTACCAACACAATTCAAAGCAAGAATTAGGTTTAAAGATCCTATATAATAAATTTTAGTTCTCAGTTTCCAAATCCCATGAACCATCCAAATAAACTTTAGATGATTTGGTAAATGTTCCCTTTTACTGTGTTTATTTAAAATACACAAGAGCTAATGTGCTACGTTATATTTGATTAATGCCCAATTAAACGTTGTAAATTGTAAACCTGGCATATTTACCCAGGAGTTAATTCTCCTTATAAAGTACGGTATTTGTTCTTTATTTTATTTAACACTTTTCATGGATTTTATATTTGAATATTATCAAATTGCACATTACTGAGAATGCCAATAAGCTGTTAAATTTCCATCATCAAATTAAAGATGAAATCACTGTTAACACTCAACCTAAACTCTGGCCTTCAGTAGAAATTACTAATTACTCATTATAATTTTGCATTCTCCCAGTATGTTTCTGATTCATTCTTCTTTGAAGGGGATTTTAAACTATTTTCATTCCATTCACCATATTCATGCAATACCCACAATATTTAACTGATAATTTAACAGGCCAAGTCTTTACTTGCTTTGTTTTCCTATGTAAACATAAGAATTCAGTACAATTAATTTATTTGATAATATACTTTAGTACCTTAATAATTTTAGCTTCTGATTTTTCACTTCATTTAGAACTACTCTCAGATAAATTAAGGTTAACATTCATGTCACATATTAAGACTCAGAAAAGGTGTTATTTAAAGAAACCAACACTATCTTTTATCATAACAACAATAAAAAAGGTAAATAATATTCACGAAGGATGCAATTAAATCTTTTGAATTTAGGTTTAAATTAAAATTTTCGACAATGGGGCACCAAGATGGCTTAGCTGGGTAAGCATCTGACCATTGATCTCAGCTCAGGTCTTGATCTCAGGGTCCTGAGATCAAGCCCTCCCTTTGGACTCCATGCTAGGTATGGAGCTTGCTTTAAAAAAATAATAAATAACATTTAAAAATAAAAAATAATGTTCCATTGGGGAGGGTATGTGCTTTGGTGAGTGCTGTGAAGTGTGTAAACCTGGTGATTCACAGACCTGTACCCCTGGGGATAAAAATATATGTTTATAAAAAATAAAAAATTAAAAGTAAAAAAAAAAAATAATGTTCCTATAATGCCTTGGGTTATTTATTATTGGTTTTAGATTTCTTCTAACTATTAAAATTAAAGCTAAACTCACTAGTTTATAAAGCTCACAAATTTATAAAGTCATGCAATTTAATTACTCAATTAGGAACTTTAACAATTATAATTTCTTACAAAAGTGTCTAAAATTTTATTAATGTAGATTCTTTAAAAACTCATTTCTTACTATTAAAAAAAAAAAAAACCTCTTACCCTTCTAATAAACATGTGCTATCAGTTGGCTTCTGAGGTAATTTTGTCATTTAAATCTAGCCTGTTTTAGTTTTCCACAGTCCACTTACATGTTTTAATAAAACAATCTTCCCACGGGGGACTATGAGAAAAAGGCCATGGACAAAGTCCATTTATTTGGATGCAGCTGAAAACAGAGGAAAGAAAATGGGACCAATTGTCTTATTTTCTAATATTTCACTTCTAGACACAAGAGAAGAAAAATATTTGTATTGCTTTTCAGATTATAAGTGGTTGGCCTACTTTGGACTATGGAGGACTTTTCTACTACACTGAGAATTTATGGGAGTCACAGGACAATCACTATACATTTGATAGTATGAGGTTTGGGGACTTGCATTAATTTTATTTATATTTCCAAGCACAGACCTTCCCATATGAAAACTGGAAAAAGAAAGAAAGAAATGAAATAACTTATAATAAGTGACACTTGGGTAGAAATAATACAGAAAAGGACACTACATCTCAGTCTAGGGGACACATGTAAAGCAGTGATCAGAGGGAAATGTATAGCACTGAACACTTTTATCAATAAAAATGAAGTAATAAAAAATAGATGAATTTATGTCCCATTTTTAAAAACTAGAAAAAGAACAGAACAAAGTAAGCTAAAAGAAAACACAAAAGGAAAGACTTTTCAAAAGATTAAACTGAGGTACACTATAGAAAATAGTATATGTGCTTTGTAAGTTAAAATCCTGTTTTTATGAGCAGAGAAAGACAACTATCATATGATCTCCCTGATATGAGGAAGTGGTGATGCAACATGGAGGCTTAAGTGGGTAGAAGAAGAATAAATGAAACAAGATGGGATTGGGAGGGAGACAAACCATAAGTGACTCTTAATCTCACAAAACAAACTGAGGGTTGCCGGGGGGAGGGGGTTTGGGAGAAGGGGGTGGGATTATGGACATTGGGGAAGGTATGTGCTTTGGTGAGTGCTGTGAAGTGTGTAAACCTGGTGATTCACAGACCTGTACCCCTGGGGATAAAAATATATGTTTATAAAAAATAAAAAATTAAAAAAAAAAATCCTGTTTTTATGAAAAAATTAAAAACGTAGCTATCATTAGATGAGCTGATCAATAACAAAAAAGTATAAACACGAAAAATAATATCATGAGAAAAACACTGAAACAGAAGAAAAAACATTAAATCATCAGGTAATATTGTACAGATATTTATGCAAATACATTTAAAAACTTAGGTAAAATGAATCAATCTCCTAGGGAAACACGGACTACCAGATTTGATCCCATTAGCATTAGAATGCTTTAAAAGACCATCTCCATAAAAGAAGTGAAATTATTAAGGAACTGTATTTGCTTTTCTGGTCTGCTGTAACAAATGATCACAAATTTGGTTTGAAACAAGAGAAATTAATTCTCACACAGTTCTGAAGGCCACAAATCTGAAACCAAAGCATCATCAGGGCCACATTCCCTCTGAAGTTTCTAGGATAGAACCTATTGTTGCCTTTTGCAGCCTCCAGTGGCTCCTGGCATTACTTAGCTTATGGCAGTTACACCATTCTCTACTTCTGTCTTCACATGGCCTTCTCCTCTGTGTCTTTATGTCTTCTTTTCCCTTTCTTGAAAGGGCACCCACCATTGGATTTAGAGTCCATTCTAATCTGGGGGGGATTCTCATCTTGAGATCTTTAATTTTATCTGCAAAGACCCAAAGACTCTTTTTCCAAACAAGGTCACCACCACATGTTCTGAGGATCAGGACTAGAACACAGTATTTGAGGGGCCACTATTCCACTCACTACAGCAACTAGTCTGAGAAAGGTACAAACCTCAGATGTTTTCACAGGAGAATTCTACCAAACTTCAAAGACCAGATAGACCCAATGCTCTCTAAATTATTCCAGAAAAAAGGAAGGAAATGTTCAAATCCTTTTATGACACAATTATTACACTGATACCTGAACCTGATAAAGACAGTAAAAATACAGAAAATTAAAGACCATTATCACTAGTGTATATACATACAAAAACATTAAATTAAATCCTACCAAACAGAACCCAACACCAGATTAAGAAGATAATAATCAACAGCTGACTTTATTTTAAAAATGCAAGTTGGTTCAATCTTAGGAAATCCCTTAATAACATATACCACTTTAATAAGTCGAAGGGGGAAAAAATCATAGAATTGTTGCCATTGATAAGAAGAGAGCCTTTGACAAAACTGAAATCCATCCATGATTTAAAAAAAAAACCTCAAAAATAAGAACTGCTGAATACTTTCTTAATATTAGAAATATTATACCTTAGTCTTAAGCTAGTATCTAATTTAGTGGAGAAACAATGGAGATGTTTCTCTAAAAACAGGAACAACAAAAGTATCCCATTATCCCATAACTATTCTACATTGTACTAGAGGTATTAGCTGATAAAAACAAAATAAATTAAAGGCATAAGAATGGGCTGAAAAACAAGTGAAATGATTTTTATTTATAGATGATAATAACATATCCAGGAAATCTTAGAATCAATCATAAAACTACCTCAAAAATAATTCAGTAAGGTAGCAGGATATGAAATTGACATAAAAAATTAATGGACTTGGGGAGGAGTCAAGATGGCGGAGAAGTAGCAGGCCGAGACTACTTCAGCTAGCCGGAGATCAGCTAGAGAGCTTATCTACAGATTGCAAACACCTGAAAATCCATCGGCAGATCGAAGAGAAGAAGAACAGCAATTCTGGAAACAGAAAAACAACCACTTTCTGAAAGGTAGGACCGGTGGAGAAGTGAATCCAAAGCGACGGGAAGATAGACCCAGGGGGGAGGGGCCGGCTCCCAGCAAGCGGCGGAGCAACCGCGCACAAAATCAGGACTTTTAAAAGTCTGTTCCGCTGAGGAACATTGCCCCACAGGCTACCCGGGGCAAAGCCCACACGGGGTCAGCGTGGCCTCAGGTCCCGCAGGGTCACAGAAGGATCGGGGTGTCTGAGTGTCGCAGAGCTTGCGGGTATTGGAACGGGAAAGCCGGCTACAGAGACAGAGCCGACAGTAAGCTCACAGCTCGGGGTGACCTTGAACCGGTCGCAGGCTCAGTGAGCTCAGAGCGCGGCTGGAGGTCAGGCAGACGGGAGTAACTGGGCGCGGTTCTCTGAGCGTGCACTGAGGAGTGCGGCCCTGGGCTCTCGGCTCCTCCAGGCCGGAGACCAGGAGGCCGCCATTTGTATTCCCGTCCTCCGGAACTCTACGGAAAGCGCTCAGGGAACAAAAGCTCCTGAAAGCAAACCCAAGCGGATTACTCATCCCGGCCCCGGGTAAGGGCGGTGTAATTCCGCCTGGGGCAAAGACACTTGAGAATCACTACAACAGGCCCCTCCCCCAGAAGATCAACAAGAAAACCAGCCGAGACCAAGTTCACCTACCAAAGAGTGCGGTTTCAATACCAAGGAGAGCAGCAGAATTCTAGAGGAGGAGAAAGCAAAGCACGGAACTCATGGCTTTTTCCCTGTGATTTTTTTTAGTCTTGCGGTTAATTTTTTTCTTTTTCATTTTTTGTTTTCTTTTTTTCTCGCCTTCGGGTAAAAATTTTTTTTAACTGTTACCTTTTTCTTTTTTAACGAT
>NC_081561.1:48326724-48340673 GCF_022355385.1 Mustela nigripes | reverse complement strand
TGAATGCTGTGAAGTGTGTAAACCTGGTGATTCACAGACCTGTACCCCTGGGGATAAAAATATATGTTTATAAAAAATAAAAAAATTAAAAAAGAAAGAAAGAAAGAAAGGCTTTGTCTAAAAACATTTCATAAATTAATATTTTGGCTGATATCTGAAGAGTTGAGGAGAGGGTATGGCCAGATACGCAGAGTTATGAAACTGCAAGTTGTAAATGAGAATGAAGAAAAAAAAAATGCAGTTGGTGAGATAAATTTTAAGCATCAAAGACTTAGCGTAGGGTATTAAAGACTCATGCAATGTACGGCAGGACTGATGGAGTGGGCCTTAAACCGTCCTAAGTGCAGGAAGAACTCCCAGAACATCACAAGATTGACTCATCAGAATCTTCCCATCTTCCTCTAAGATCGCTCTGGGCACTATTATGATTAATGGCGTCCCCAAGGAGCTGGTATCTAGGGAAGAGAGAGCTGCCTTTGCTGCTGCCTTAGTCGTCTCTGGGCACTGAGCAACCTGGACAGGGGACAAGTGCACTGATTGGCAGGAGCATCTCATGTTCTTACAGCTTTGCTTTCTGGCAGAGGAAATGGCCTCTGGCTCACTTTTCTCATTCTAAAATTTGTGCAAGTATTTCTATTTGGTGACATCTAATCTGCATCCAGAACCCTAGCTGAAAGATCACAGCAGCATTCCATCACAGACATTGGCAAACAGTACACAGGAGAGCTTCTCTTCCCACCTTCTCCAGAACTCGGGTTTTTAAAACGTTTACTAGCGCATCACTGAAACATTGACTTAATCTACAGTATCCTTCCTATCTGGCACAGGATAGGTAATGTATAAATAAAAGTATAAAAAAAGATATGAATTTTTGAAGATTATAAGATTAAAATGTTCATGAGAGATTTGATGCTGACTGATACAAAGGTATTCCTTTTGTTATTTTTTGGTAAAGATTCCTAAAAAATGAAAACACAGTAACCTCATCCTTGAATGATATATTAAGGAACAAATGTGAAAAATTAAAGTAACAGCTGGTACTATGAGTCTACTTCTATCAGTAAACCCATTTGTATGTTCCTATTCAAGAATGCCACATTTATTAATAATCTATTGTCTCCATTCTGACCCAATTTTACATTTAAAGCCTGGGTGGTTCAGTGGGTTAAAGTCTCTGCCTTCACTTCAGATCATGATTCTAGAGTCCTGGGATTAAGCCCTGCATCAGGCTCTCTGCTTGGCAGGGAGCCTGCTTCCCCCTCTCTCTCTGCCTGCTTCTCTGCCTACTTGTGATTTCTGTCTGTCAAATAAATAAATAAAATCTTTTTTTTAAAAAAAAAGCTCTCTAAAAATAAGGATACTGTGTAGTTGTAATATGATACAGACTTTTTTCCACCATCCACACGTCATAAATATTACCATGTTCTATTGGAATTAAAAATATCTTTAAAGGCAAAAAAAAAAATCTTTAGCAATTGAGGCAGTTTATTTGCATGAATATAAATATTTTCAGTTTATATCACAATGAAAATTATTCTAATATTTGCCTTTTTAAACAATTGTATGTACATTGGTAGAAAGGATTTTAATAAGCTCTTGACCTTTCTTTTTATAGTTAATGATACTTAGATTTGTTTTGATTCAAGCCAAAGTTAACCTTTATTTTTCCTATTATATTTCAATATGCCATATGGTATAAACTGAAGAAAAATAAAAATGGCTTGGTTTTCATAGAATTAATGTTAGTTCTCATAGGGGAAGACTTTCTGACCTCTCTTTAACAGTATTTAAGGCCCCTAAGAGGCTAGAACTTTAAAGAAGAATGGAATTAACGATGCCTTACACAGAATTAGTGACAAGAAAGCCAGTGTGATTTTGTGGACGCTGGACATTTACTGAGTGCTTGGAAGGAGTCTGACATTCATTATACTAGATTCTGGAGCGACATAGAAGAAAAAGCCACCTAAGTGTGAGGAGTTTACAGTTGCCCTTTTGTATCCTTTGGCTCTGAAGATGATTGACACAACTGGAATTTGAGCTTCCCTCAGGCAGGAGCGGCTTCTATGGATTATGTCGGGAAATGTTTAGATAGAAGGAAAAACAGCTAATTAATCAAGTAAAGGCTTAAGATGATCTTATGTCTCCAGGAGAGAGCTATGGATGTCTTTTGTAGGATCAGCCTCTGAAACAGCAGGGTAAGCACCTCTGAAAAGCGTGTAACAGAAGTAAGTGAGGCTATGAGAGAAGATTCTGCAGGCAACAACTGTGCTTGACTTGGAGGTGGTTGCTTGTTACTAGTTAAAGCAGGGAGACTTGCTTGTCAACTAAGAATGAGCCAAGCAAATATTTATTGTTATCATCATGACAAACGGGAGGCATTGAGCTTGTTTAGATGGGCTGAATTCCCAAATTTTCTGAGTGAGAACTTTTGCCAAGAGAGATCTGATACTCCTAAAAATAACAAATCCTTGGTGACACTGGCCTTTTTGGAAGCTAGAGTTACAATACTAAGAAAAATAGACCAATGTCAGTGACACAAATTTCTCTGTAAAGTTAACTTTACTATTCCTTTCTTCTTAAAACATTTTATTGAAAATCTATTCGAAGGCATTTCAGATAAAAAGATTACCTAAACACTAACTTCTTGCTTTGCCTCTTACATTCCAGTGGCAATGACACAATAATAAACCCAGACTAATGCTGGCATCTAGGAAAAAATACTTTAAATTTGTCATAAAATTTCAAGAATTTGTGCTCGATATGGTGTAGATTGATGGGATCTCTAAAAGCCAAATTTGAAACTTTCCCTTTTGGTGAAGTGGGTTAGCACTGAGGATTTCTGGACAATTTTGAGAGCACTTGGGGGAGGAAGAAACATTCCACTTGGACTCACTTGTACCTCTGAAATGTAAGGCACTTAAAAGGACCTGCATCCAAGGACCCATGAGATGGAGCTTACTATAGACCCAGAAGTCAGGTGGGAAATTTATTTGACAGCTTTATGCTAATAAGATAATTTGAAAAGTAATGCATAGCAATAGGCTAATAAAACAAATGGAGAAGAAAAGAGAACCAGCCTAGAAACAAAAAGGAAATTAAATTAGCTGGGTGAGCTAAGAAAGTTAAGTATGCAAGAACATAATTAAAATTTGCATTATAAACTACGAAGATTATAGTCTGAAGTCAATCTAATGAAGGCAATTTGAATTTCCATGGATGGTCTTGTAGCTGGGGATTAAAAAAGTTGAAGAACTAAGAGCAGAACTTGAAAACAGATTGTTGCTCTCATAAAAAATTTTTTAAAAAGACAATAAACAATAGTTAAAGAAATAAAGGAAAAACACTTTCTTGGCTAAAGGTAAACTTGAAACTACACATTGCTAGGTCTCCCCTGGAACAAGGGAAACATTAATAAAAATAGACTAACATCAAGACAAAATCCAGCTAAAAATTTGAATTTGGAAATCAGAGAAATAATCCTAAAAAATTTGCTCAGAAGATAAACTGTCAGCTTTAAAGAAAGTGAAACCAGCAGAATCTCCAAACAATGCATTAAATACATGGAGATAACAGGGAAACATTTGTATTTTAAAAGGAAAATTTGTGGTCTAGAATTTCCTTATCAGCTAAATTGGCATTCATTTGCATGAATAAATATATCTTTTTATAAAAATGTTAGTGAAAATTGAAACAAAAAAGTAAAATGAAGTATAAATGCTTATAAAAATGTACAAAGTGCCAATGTCATGAGGGTACTAAAAAATATGAAATACACTGAAAAATAACAATTGCATCAAAACTGTCAGATGATATTACTGATAGCATAACATGGATTTGGAAGAAGTAATATATGAAGGAATTATACAGTCATGAAAATAAATGACTAAATATTGAGTTCAAAATTTAGAAAAAAATTAAAAATTAGAAAATATGTCAATTTTAATAAGCATAAATCAGATATGAATAACCAGAAATTATAAAAGTGAGAAAATTATAGGTAAAGGAAATTATTTACCATATAAAAATATATAAAATCTTAATTAATCAAGTTGAAATCATTATACCTCTGAGAACTGACATCTGGGGCTTAAAATTAAAATAAAAGATAACAGCCATAGATTCACAACAATTTTATAATTTTTATTGCAAACTAGTTAATGAGTACATATTTTGTGCCAAGCACTGTTCTAGAAATAAAAGATCAATGTTCTACATCTGGCAATAGGGGGAAGAGATAAGAAGCTATAACCATAATAAACAAATTATATTAGGAAATGATAACATATTCAGGAAAATATTAAAAGTAGGTGAAAAGGTGATTGGAATTATGGAATGCAACTATCATTTGGGTAGTTTGGTCTGAAAGCTCTCAGTAACAAAGTGGTATTTGGACAAACACTTAAGATGAAAAATGCCGGGACACCTGGGTGGCTCAGTGGGTTAAAGCCTCAGCCTTCGGCTCAGGTCATGATCCCAGGGTCCTGGGATTGAGCCCCACATCGGGCTCTCTGCTCAGCAGGGAGCCTGCTTCCTCCTCTCTCTCTGCCTGCCTCTCTGCCTACTTGTGATCTTTGTCTGTTAAATAAATAAAATCTTAAAAAAAAGAAAAGATGAAAAATGCCATCATTGATATTTCAAGGAAGGGAGATCCTGGCAGGAGAAGGAGCTAGTGACACGTAATTTCCTCCTGGATACACAGTTAGGTTATTCTTCCCTACAGTCTGGGAGGGGATGTGAACTGAACTCTTGCCAGTAGAATGTGGGCAGAAGTGATTGATGCCTCTTGTAGAAGCGGCCCCTAAAACCTGCATTCCAGTATCTGGCTAGCTCACTCTTAATTCGTTTTTCCCTTTGTCTCCTCTTTCTCTGGCTATCTTCTCTCTGTTTTTGCTCTTTATCTTTCTCTCTCATTGTTGGTCCTTTTGATGGAGGAGATGTGGGCAGAGCACTCCAACTTGGCTTTAGGGAACAACAGAGCCATAGCTGAAAGGAATCTAGGGAGTCTCAACTCCTGACTCTCCCTTGGGAGGGGAGATACTCAGGTGCCACTCATCCTTCATCATACTGTGACATTGTGTTGAGCCATCAAGATTTCTTTTTTGTTCTTGTTGTTTTGCTTAAGTAGGAAACTATTGTTACTTATACTGACTGATGCTGGAGCAATTCCAAGAACTTTGCCTTTTCATTTGAGCGAAATGGGGTGACAGTGTCTTGAGTAGAGGAGTGATTTGACCTTACATTTTTTTTTTAATTTTTTTTAAATTTTTATTTATTTGTTTGACAGACAGATTACAAGTAGGCAGAGAGGCAGGCAGATAGAGAGAGAGGAGGAAGCAGGCTCCCCGCTGAGCAGGAAGCCCGATGTGGGGCTCGATCCCAGGACCCTGGGACCATGACCTGAGCCGAAGGCAGCGGCTTTAACCCACTGAGCCACCCAGGTGCCCCTTGACCTTACATTTTAATAAGAGTTTCTCTCTGGCTGCTCTGTTGGTAGTATCCTGTAAAGGTGCCAGAGTAGAAACAGAGAGATCAGGTAAGAGGCTGAAGCAATAACTCTAACAAAAAAACAGCGATAGCTTGGAACCCTCCACCTGCAGTGGCGATGACTGTCAGCCTCCAGATAGATTTGAAAGTAGAGCCAGCAAAATGTATTTTCATATTAGATATGGGAGTGGAATAAAAAGTTGATGCCAAGGTTTTTGACCTGAGCACCTGGGAGGATAGTGTATCTGTCACTGAGATGGGGAAAATGGTGGGTAGAGGAGTTTTGGTGGAAAGATGAATTTAGTTTTGGATATGTTGAATTTCAGGTGTTGAGTGAGCAGTTGGATATGAGCCTCGTTTCAAAGTGTTTAAAAGTGTTAAATCATGTAATTCAATTGTACTATTTATTTTTATCACAGAAACTTTAAAAAATACTCTATGTATGCCACCGATGGAATTTTGACTTCTACCTCTGCAACTAATAATACAGTATATGTTAATTAAATTGAGTGTAAATAAAAAAAATTAAAAAATACTCCATATGGCAAAACTGCAACTATCAGAAATAGGATCTGGCTAATATTGGATGTTTCTAGTAATCAAAGGTGATCCTCAAGAATGATATTCCATTTTAGATTGCACTTCTTCAGTTACTATTAAAAATAGGATTTTTCATGTTTAGTGCCCATCTGGGTTTCTATTGTAAATTTCTTTTATCATTTATATATTTTTCTTTGAGGTGTGCATGTATATTCATATATATATATATATATATATATATATATATATATTTAAAAATCCCTTAATATGATATTTGATTATTTGTCTCTGATATATTTTGCCAATGTATTCTCTCAAAAGCTCAGAAATTTGACCTCAAATCTCAAATAAAATATACCAACTTTTTGTCTGTTTCTCTTTTAATACAGAAGATGAGAAATGAAGATAAGAAAATAACACTTTCCAGCTTTGATTACTTCTCTAATTTGGATCTTTATAAAGGTATGTTTTTCCCTTAAACTATTTCAAGAAATTGCCTCCCATTTTTCAAAATAATCTTTCTATTTTGACATCAAATCCCATGTGATGCAAAGATTTGGATCAGTGGAAACTGAGATCTGTAGAGTTACTGTGATGCTCGATAGGTTTAATGTAAGATCTGAGATTTTGTTGGAGAGCAAGTATCATCGGTGGGTGACCATGAGGGGACTACGAGAATCTTCCAAGAATGTTCCAAAAACCGTGATCCTAGGATGACTCCAAGGTCAGTCCTGGAGAGCACTGTCAGTAATCAGGAGACTAGTATGTCAACTGGCAGCAGAGAAGACTCAAAAAACTTTTTTTATAAATATTTTTATGATAAGAGAAACAATAAAAATCATGAGAAAAGTAGAGAAAAAAGAATTTTTATAAACAGCATTTTTTTTCCTTTCTTTCTTTCTTTCTTTTTTTTTTTTTTGCCTGACCGATTTTATTGTGACATCCTTCTCTAAGGTAGCTTTTGCCTCATTGTGAAACTAATACTTGGTATCTGCCAGCTGAAATATTTTTGTCTCTAACTTCCAATCTGAAGGGATTTCTGAAAACCAGCAGATTTCCTATGTGACTTATATCCTTCCCCTGTCCTTGAACCACTCAACTCCCCTCCCCTCCCCTTTTCTTCCCACCCTCTGTCTCCATCAAGGGGCATATCTATTTTAACTTTCATAATGGTTGGTAACAGCTCTCTTATCTTAGGTTTAGACTTTGGTTATTTCTTATCCTATTGTCATTTCCTTTTTGTTGTTTTCTTTAGTTGTTCTTTTATCTAATTCCTTAAGTTGTATAATTAATGCATTAGTTATCAGCCTTTCTTCTTTTTCTTTTTTTATAAAGATTTTTATTTACTTATTTGACAGACAGAGATCATAAGTAGGCAGAGAGGCAGGTGGGGGTGGGGGTGGGGGCAGGCTCCCTGCTGAGCAGAGAGCCTGATGTGGGGCTCTATCCCAGACCTGAGATCATGATCTGAGCCGAAGGCAGAGGCTTTAACCCACTGAGCCACCCAGGCGCCCCTAGCCTTCTTCTTTTATAACATAAACATTTGGCTCTACATTTTTCTCTGAATTCTCTTCATTTGTATTTAACAAGTTTTATATGTTATATTTGCATTATATGTCAGTTTTAAGTTATATAATTATTTTCATTATAATTTCTTCATGGCTCATGGGTTGGGATGTGTTTTAAAAAATTCTTAAAAGCATAAAACATTTTATTTTATCAACAATGATTTCTAACTTAATTACATTCTGATCAGAGGATGGATTCTGCATTAACCCAATTCTTCAAAATTTACTGAAAATTGATCATGTAATTGATTTCCTACATGATCCATTTTCTGTGTTTAATTTAGTAGACTGTATATTCCTTAATTTCTGTTTTAAAGTTCCAAAAAAAATAAAATCTCATTAGTTCAATCCTGTTAATTGTGCTGTTCAGATGTTCTTTTTTTTTTTTTTTTTTGGTTTGCTTGATCTATCTGTTACTCAGACGTATATGTTAAAAGCTCCCTCTACTTTGGTTATTTTTCCAGTTCTCTTACTCATGCTCTCCTTTTTTTTTTTTTTAATCTACTTTGTGACTTTATTAAGTGCATAGAATTTTAGAACTATTTAACTCCCTTATTAATTAAAGCATTTATTATATAGGAAATCTACTTATCACAGTTTTAGCTCTAAACTTTGTGAATAATAGAACATCAGCAGCTTTCATTCATCAAATATTTGCATGCTTATTTTATTCTTTGACCTTCACTCCTTTCAGTTCATTAAATTTCAGAGTATCTCCTATAAAAACTATTTTGTATGATTTTTAATCTAAACCAATATGGTATTTTTGGTTTTTATTTATGAAATCAATCCATTTAAAAGTATTGTAATTACTGATATACTTGAATTTATTTTTACTTTCTGATATTTTTTCTGTCTTTCTTTTTTCTGTTTTTCTAGATTAAAAAATTTCCCCTCACTTTACCCTTTTCTCTTTCCATTGAAGGATTTATTTATTTGCTCTGTATTCTTTTAATTAATATCCTAGAAATTGTAACATGCAACACAAACTTGAAGAATTCTAAAGTGAATCAACATCTTTTCTGAGACTGCTTTAACTGCCTTGAGCATATTTTTGGCTCACAGGCATTTCTTATCTAGTGCTAGTGCAATCTTACTATTTTTTTTAATCGTTATAGGCAAAGCTCATTCAGATACCAGTTTCTTTGCTCATTCCTTTCTGTATCTCAAGCCTTCCTCTTGGAATTTAAAATTTGCCTTTTAATCATGCTTAAGAATTTTTTTCACGAAACTGTTTCTATAATCAAGGCTTTATTTTTTTGTTGTTCTTGAAAAAGATAGTTTTGTTGAGAAACATTGTTTTCACTAAGATACTGAGAGACATTTCTCTTTGAATTTGAAGACTTTCACTATCTTATTTCCTGTGCTGCTCTTGAGCATTTCGGCTGAGCTTAGTTAGTGTTCTTTTGTAAGTAATCTTTCATTTCTTTCTAACTGTTATGAATTTCTTATTTTTTTCCACAATGTTCCCCATGGTGAATTTTTTTTTTCGTTTTGTTTGAGATTTATTCAGTCTCCCAACTCTGAGAATTTTGATAAATTGTATTTCTTAATTCCCAACAGAGAAACCAAAGCATATATTTGGTGCATTTATAGTTAATGTTACATTATCTAGTGTAGTCCTGTCATAAGATGTCTCCTATATTGACTATATATCACTGAGAAATAAATTCTCTACTTAAAGTTTTATACATCATGATTGGAAGAATTTCCATGGATAGGTTCTGTTTCTGTTCGTTTTACCTTGTTTCTTTTCCATGACCAAATATTTCCAGTGCCTACCACTATAGGATACACTTACATTGCCATGTGTCCTCTGGCTCTATTCCTTTATGTTAGGAAGCTAAGGAATCAACACATCAAGTGGTAGAATTATTCCTAGAAGCCAGTCCTACTCTGGAATGGTAGCAAGAGTTTAACTATACACAAGAGTGATTGTTAACCAAATAAATATATCCCACTGGATTCAAACTAAATGAATAACTAACTCAATTTCATTTTAGATTGATCCCTTGAATGCCTATTACCTCTCTTAAGGCAGCCAATAAAATGGGAAGTGTGACAAAAGGGAATTTGGACAAGAACAAGCCATCAGTCTTAAACAATTGCAGTTCAGTGTTTTTCTTTTAAACATTTTACCACAACACATGATCATGGGACCTCATGGCTCAGATTTCCTTGGGACCTTGAAATGGGCTTATGCAAGCAAGGAGCCCAAAATGTACTCTTTTGCAGCTTTACTGTAAATCTACCTCTGTTCAATCTCTACCCTCTTCTAAGTTATATCCTCCCTAAAGGTAACTATTATTCTGAATTTGTCTTGACTTTATATAAACGAAATTGTACAGCAAATATTTTTTGTTTTTGTTTTTGGCTTCTCTCACTGGACTGTATTTTGGTGAGATTCACCTGTATTATTGCATATGGCTATTATTTGTTAATTTTCTCTATAGCATGACATCATGTGAACAAACCACAGTCTTCCATTGATGTTAATTTGAGTTATTTTTAGTTTAAAAATCTTACAGATAATGTCACTATCACCATTTCTATTGTGTCTATCAGTGTGTGTGTGTAGGCATTTCTTTTTAACTCACACCTAGTTGTAGAATCCACAGATTATAAGCCTCTTCAATTGTAGTAGATAATGCCAAACTCTTTTCCAAAGTATTATATCAACTCTACTTCCACAATTGGTGGAATGAGAGTTTCCATCATCAACACTAGTCATTATAGTTAGATGGGTAACAAAATAGCCTTCAAGATATGATTTTCATTCCACATGACTTTCATGTGTTTACTAGCCATTTGAATGTCACCTTTGGCCAAGTGTTTGTTGAGCTCTCTCGATCATCTTTCTATTTGGTTGTTGGCCTGTCTCCTCTTGATTTGTGGAGATATTCATAGTTTTCATATAGATGATCTTTGTAAGTAATATAAGTTGCAAATATTTATTTATATATTTTATTTATTTATTTGAGAGAGAGAAACAGAGAGAGACAGAGAACATGAGCAGGGGAGCAGAGGTAGAGGAAGAAGCAGATGCCCTGCTGACCAGGGAACCTGACATGGGGCTCGATCCCAGAACCCTGGGATCATGACCTAAGCTGAAGGCAGACACTTAAAACTGAGCCACTCAGGAACCCAGTTGCAAATATTTTCTCCCATGTTCTGAATTTGTAATTTCAATAACTATGTGTTTTTGTATTTCTAGACAAAATGATCAGTTCTTTCCAAATATACTTAACCCATTTTTGGTAGACTTAATTTCTTTATATTTTTAAATGTATTCTCTATTTATTTAAACATTGGAAAATGTTCATGTTTTGTATTCAGGACATCAATATTTGAAATTTCCTGAAATCAAGTCTACTTTTATTTATTTATTTTTTCCCTTTTGCAAATTCTCTCCCATGGTTTCTTCACATACTTGTGTTTGGGAGGGGTTGGGTAGAGGCAAGAGGGGGATGAAATCCTGGTTGAGGTTGTCCTTTGCTACTGAGAACTGAATTTTCCCCTGCCGTGTGCCTATGGTTTTTTTTTTTTTTTTAATTTTATCAACATATAATGTATTATTTGCTTCAAGGGTATAGGTCTGTGAATCCTCAGTTTAACAATTTAGGCTACATTAAATTCATTTCTTATAACTGGTGTGATAGACTGGAATTTGTACTCAACTTGCTAAACAATAGGAGACACTGAGGAGTTTAAATGTGAGAATAACATAGTTAGATTTTTGATATTAAAGGAGACAGAGAGAGACAGAGCAATTTGGGTAGATAGTTTGAGGTTGGGGATAAATAGTTGGAAGCTGGGGAGGTTAGGATGTTATTGCAATCATACAGATGAGGGGTAGAATAGACAGGTAAAATAATAGTGGTGGTAAGAAAGGATACAATGACTCACAGACAATATGTAGTTACAGAAAACATCAGTTTAAGTAGAAATGAAAATAATAAAAAATACCACTGGGTCAAAACCCACATCTTTGTAAAGAGGCACTTTCATTCATTATTGATGGCAATATAAATCAGCCAATTCTCTAGGTAAAGAACATGATAATATATACCAGAAACTATGAAAACAAAAGTACAACAGTATGCCTTTCTCCAACAATTCCACCTTTAGTAATAACTAAGGAACTATGGACACAAGCCTGTGAAAGTGTATGAACAAAAGTTTTCACTGTATCTTTGTTTCTGAGGTAACATATTAGAAAAAAATCTATGTATTTATTTTGTAAAATCAAAGGGAACCACCAAAAATGAAGATATAAATTATAGTCTAAGTAATAAAGTAGGTTGCAGAATAGTATTGGAAAATATTATACAATTAAAAATAATAATATGCATATATAGAATATATTTGAAAAAATAGGTAATATAACAATGCTTATATCAGCATTTTTTTCTATTGCCTTATATTTTGAGAATGCACATGGATCATCATGTTTTGAAAAGTGATAAAGCAGTTAATAGGTGCTTCAAAGAAGCCAGTATCAGCTACTGGTTTAGTGGGGAATCTGATGAACTTAGATGCTGTGCGGGACTTGTTTGAAAATACAATTGGATATATCTGAATCTCAGTTAGAAAGAGTCTGACTGTAAAGCATTTAAGATGAAGTGGCTGATGTCAGAACTTTTTCCAATGTGTTTCCAGGAACTTTTGTACTAAATTTTATTATTTATTTGTTTATTTTTGCTTAAAGATTTTATTTATTTATTTGCCAGAGAGAGAGCAAGAAAGTGTACATGAGAGCACAGGCAGGGGGAATGGCAGGCAGTGGGAGAAGCAGGCTCCCCACTGAGCAGGGAGCGCCATGGAGGACTCTATCTCAGGACTCAGATTGTGACCTGAGTCAAAAACTTTACCAACTGAGCCACCCAGGCGTCCCTGTACTAAATTTTAAATGCTTAGTTAAAAGAATGGTATAAGAATCTATTTTGGCAGTAATTATCAGCCTCTTTCCTTTATGGGGTTAAACATACTCTTCCCCAACCCCTCATACTATTGGTATTATTATATTTATCAGATATTAGAAATCCCATATAGATTGGGTGGGCTATGCATTTTGAAAATATATATTGTGTAATTAAGTAATGATTCTATTGGTCACTATCTATAAACAAGGCACTTCAGAGGGTGTTTTAATTCTACAGTTCAATAAAAATCCCATCACTAACATTTCCCTAATATATCACTTTTCAAGGCAAACTTTGAATAACAAATTCTTTGATCTTTATTTTGCCAATTTGAAGGTTAGATTTTTTTAAAACTCCCGACACCAATTTTTTTTAAGAACAAAGGTCTTATTTATCATAATAATATGGGAATTTATCTAATGTATTTATGGATCCTATAAGAATTTAACAAATCCTATTAACTGAGGTGTTTCAATTTCATAGGTAGGATATTGTTCACAAATCTAAACCAATCAAAAGTGAAATAAAAAAATAAATGCGGGTCAAGATGGCGGAGAAGTAGCAAGCTGAGACTGCTTCAGCTAGCCGGAGATCAGCTAGATACCTTATCTAAAGATTGCAAACACCTGAAAATCCATCGGCAGATCGAAGAGAAGAAAAACAGCAATTCTGGAAACAGAAAAACAACCACTTTCTGAAAGGTAGGACCAGCGGAGAAGTGAATCCAAAGCGACGGGAAGATAGACCCCGGGGGGAGGGGCCGGCTCCCGGCAAGCGGCGGAGCAACCGTGCACAAAATCAGGACTTTTAAAAGTCTGTTCCGCTGAGGGACATCGCTCCAGAGGCTAAACCGGGGCGAAGCCCACACGGGGTCAGCGTGGCCTCAGGTCCCGCAGGGTCACAGAAGGATCGGGGGTGTCTGAGTGTCGCAGAGCTTGCGGGTATTGGAACGGGAAAGCCGGCTACAGAGACAGAGCCCACAGTAAGCTCGCAGCTCGGTGTTACCTTGAACCGGTCGCAGGCTCGGTGAGCTCGGAGCGCGGCCGGAGGTCAGGCAGACGGGAGTAACTGGGCGCGGTTCTCTGAGCGCGCACTGAGGAGTGCGGCCCTGGGCTCTCGGCTCCTCCGGGCCGGAGACCAGGAGGCCGCCATTTGTATTCCCGTCCTCTGGAACTCTACGGAAAGCGCTCAGGGAACAAAAGCTCCTGAAAGCCCAAACCTGAGCGGATTACTCACCCCGGCCCGGGTAAGGGCGGTGTAATTCCGCCTGGGGCAAAGACACTTGAGAATCACTACAACAGGCCCCTCCCCCAGAAGATCAACAAGAAATCCAGCCAAGACCAAGTTCACCTACCAAGGAGTGCGGTTTCAATACCAAGGAGAGCAGCAGAATTCCAGAGGAGGAGAAAGCCAAGCACAGAACTCATGGCTTTTT